>NC_050596.1:5627500-5927500 GCF_013368585.1 Megalops cyprinoides | reverse complement strand
CATTTCTTCAAAGAGGATAAAGTGGCGTTATCCTCTGTGAGACACGATTTTAATCCATACCGCGTGCTTCTGCTTGGGGGCTTGTCATCGATCATCCTCTCCCAATATAAGAGAGTGATTAATGATCAAATGCAGGCCGCTGTCAGTGAATGTTGGAGCTGCAGATGTTTCCGGTGGTGGCCTTGCTCTGCGAGGCGCAGCGCCATCTCTGCTTTGTGTGCCCTTCGGAGGACGAAACGGTGGCACTTAGAAACAAGCAAATGTGCCGTGTTGTTTATGCAGGCTTTCTCAGCTGCATTCACAGGAACACGCACGGTACCGGAGTGGAAGGTTTACTGTGGGAACATGGCTAATGACAACCAGAACACATGTTTGAGGGAAGCTCACTGCGGGTGGCTGTCTATCGTGCGTGGTGAGGTGTGGAAGTCAGACGTCATCGCGGCAGCTGTACTGTTTCATATCACAGCAGGATGTGGTGCTGTTTTCCCTGTAATGTGCAGATGCTTTCCCTGATAAATGACATGGAGTTTGCGGCACTACGGAGATGAACAGAGCACATCTCTCACAGAAAGATGATCAGACCTGCAGCACCCTGTATGGAGAACATACTCCTCACCTGTGCAGGTGCCAGGTGTTTTTTTTGGGGGGGGGGGATCAAAAACACACAGGAATGTGTGTTCTGACTCTCAATGTTCTGAGATGATGACAAAATGGTAAGGATAATCAAACAGTAGTAAGTTCTCCATTTATGCTGTTCTAAGCTCACTACAAATATCATTACACAGCAACAGTTATACACACTATGCAACAGAACACCTGCCTTTCAGAAGAGCACAACACTGAGCATTTGATTAACACTAAAACGCCACTGCGCAGTGGCACCAGATGAGCAGCCTTTGCTGTGGAATAGAATACTGCGTCAGGCTGAATGAACAAACTAGATTAACAGACAAAGCCCTGCTGTGGTTGTATGCCCAAATCTGGCCATGTTTCAGTTGATTTATGTAACTGTGTTTTAATATTTTAATCCCGACTGGACCTCTGGCCCTTCTGGAAGATGAGGAATAGGAGAAAGAGGCAGAAAGAGAGTGAGAGTGCAGACTGCCATGATCTGGGAAAGGACTGGGCATGCTCCATCCACATTCAGGAAGTAAAAATAAATTTTCCATGGCAACAGCATCCTCAGGTAATTGTGTTTTCATCAGAACAGTCTGAGTCTCCCACGAGGGTATAGATCCATAGTGAACATGCCATGACAGTTTTAATGAGGAAGCAGAAGACAGTCACTGAAGGGCACATGAAGTCTCCTCTGAAAAATGTGTTTGGTAGCAGTGTGGATTAGAGTAGAGGTGACCAACTGTCAAATTCATATTTTTAGCACATTTTATTTTGAGCAGTTCCCATGTCATCGTACTCTTGGTCAAAATAAATTCCAAAACTGTGGCCATGAGAACAGAGTAGTGCAGAGTAGTCTGATATCGACAGTGTTACAGGATAGGTGTGTTTCTTCTGCATAAGCTGGTTCTGAATTGCTCTGCAGAAAGCCCAGAAGTAGATGCATGTTGGGTCTCTTGCACTCTGTTCACATTGGTGATAATCAGCAGCTCTACCAGTCAAATCATGATCCTCTTTTTATGACATCATCTCACACCTTGTTGGTCTACTTTCAGTGCTGTTTAATGTCATGCATTAATGTCAACTTAAGGGTGGAATCATTTTCTACCCTGATGCATTGGAGACAGTGATTCAGGGGCTGAGATGGATATCTAGAGATAACCAAGCTGGCATAAGTGCCCTTTCTGTGACATTTGAAGGAGAGCACTGGAGAGAAGCCAAAAAAACTGCTAAATATATCCTATGTGAGAAACTTTTGGCTCTGGAACATTTTTATGGGGAAATTGATTTCTGTTACAAAAAATTGAAATTATTCCACCATCTAAATGCTTGAATAAATAGAAAATTTGGTTTGAACAAACTGACTATTACTTGTCTACACCCGACATATCATTTTAAAGTGGGACTTTAGCTTCATGTGGGTCAAAGAAAACACACCCAGTTTTCCCATTAACCTTACATTCCCTTCCTTTATGAAACCCATTGCACTTCTGCACAATGGCCATCCACTTCTTCCTTCTGCGTGTGCCTTTGTGTGTTTATGAGATTCTGTCAGCGGTCACCAGGGGACAGAAGTCCAGAACCTCACTACAGTATATGTGCCTGTTGTGGTGAAAGCCCCCCATACATCATCATTTCAACCTGCACGCATACGCTGACTGACAGCCTTACCCAACAACTTTATCCCACTGTACTCTCACAGTTCAGACACACTCATCACTCAACAGTGGTGAATACAGAAAGAGACAGACCATGTCTGAGTTTGTGCAAACACATCACACAGTGCAATTGTATCTAGTGCCATACTAAATACTGGCAAAGCACTGCAATACTCAAAATTTCAACACCTTCCTGTGTTGAAATTAAAGTGCAACAATGATAACACCCTAAAGTACAAAAAACACAAGATGGCTGGGAGATGACCAGTGTCTCAGCTGTTTTCACTGATACAGGAAACTCAAACCACAACAGCCCGTCTACAAACACACAGACTCCTTAACTATATGGTCACTGCTATCTTTCTCTAGACACACTGACTCCGTAATTCTAGTGTTACTGCTATCTTTCTCCACTCCCTAATTGTAGTGTTACTACTATCTTTCTCTACGTCTTAAATGCAGTATTACTGCTGTCTTTCTCTACAGACAAACTGACTTAACTGCAGTGTTACTGCTGACTATCTCCACAGACACACTGACTCCTTAATTATAGTGTTACTGCTGTCTCCCTACAGATACACTGAGCCTTTAAATGTAGCGTTACTGCTGCTTCTCTGTAGACAGGCTCTTTAATAGGTTTTAATAGGACATAACCAGCTCCAGGAAGTTATCCCCCCACACCATGGAGAATCGTCAGCTGGCTGAGGAACTAAATGGGTACTACTGCCATTTTGAAGAGACAATAGCCACACCCCTCACCTGCTCCAATCCACACCTGGCATTCACAATTACATCCCCACCAGCCCCCATCTGTACCAATTCTTGCCCTGCCCATGCAACAATACCCCCCGCCCCCCAGGCTACACTTGGAGTCTGTGAAAAGGACATTTGCAGACTCTTTCAGCAACAAAAGATCAGGAAAGCACCAGGCCCAGATAGAGTTTCACCCTCCTGTCTGAAAAGTCTGTGCTTACCTACTGGCTCCTGTGTTCACAAAGATCTTCAACAGGTTACTGGAGCTATGTGAAATTCCCTCCTGCTTCAAACACTCCATAATTATACCAGTCCCCAAAAAACCCGGTATCATAGGACTTAATGACTACAGACCTGTTGCACTCATCTCTGTAGTCATGAAGTCCATTGAGAGATTGGTGCTAGCCCACTTTGAAGGAGATCACAGACCCCCTGCTGGACCCCCTACAATTTGTGTACCGGGCCAACAGGTCCATAGAGGTCTCGGTCAACATGGGTTTACACCACATTCTCCAACACTTTGACTGTCCAGGGACCTATGCAAGGGTCTTATTTGTGGACTTCAGCTCAGCATTCAATACCATCAACCCAGAACTACTCCACTCCAAACTTTCCCATCTCACAGTGCTGCCTCCACCTGTCAGTGGATTATCAACTTCCTCACAGACTGGAAGCAGCAAGTGAGGCTGGGGAAACTCACATCCACCACCCGGACAATCAGCACTGGTGCCCCACAGGGCTGCATGCTGTCCCCCACGGCTCTCCCTCCCTTTATACAAATGACTGCACCTCCAGGGATCCCTCTGTCAAACTCTTGAAGTTTGTGGATGACACAACAGTCATCGATCTCATCCGAGAAGGTGATGAGCCTGCATACAGATGGGAGGTTGAACAGCTGGCCCCTCTGGTGCAGCCACAACAGCTTAGAGCTGAACATGCTTAAGACAGTGGAGATGACGGTGGACTTCAGGAGGAACTCCACACCCCTAACTGCCCTCACCGTACTAGGCAGTGCTGTCTCAGATGTGGAGACTTTCAGGTTTCTAGGAACTATAATCTCCAAAGACCTGAAGTGGGAGACCAACACTGTCTCCATTGCATTGTCTCCAGCAGAGGATATCTGAAGAAGTTCAGCCTGCCACAGGAACTGCTGGTCAGTTCAACACAGCAATCATCAAGTCTGTCCTCACCACTTCTGTAACAGTCTGGGTTGGCTCTGACACTAAACAAGACATCAACAGACTACAGCGAACCGTCAGGACTGCAGAAAAGATAATTGGAGTTAACCTGTCCACACTCCGAGATCTTTTCAATACCAGAGCCAGGAAACGGGCAGGCAAAATCATTGCTGACCCCTTGTATCCTGGCCACCACATATTTGAACTCCTTTCCTCAGGCAGGTGCTTCAGATCGCTACCTACCAAAACAAGCCGAGACCAGAATAGCTTCTTACCACACAATATCACACTCTCGAACTGTTAAACTAGTATCATTTCAACCGTATCTCTGTTTCGCATGCTCACAGTGCAACAGTTGTACAACTACAGTTGTACATATCCATTGCCTGCATTCACGTGCACTTTATTTCAAGCTCATTGTACAATAGCTATATTTAACACAGTGCAATAGTTGTCTATAACAAATTGTTGTACAGACCCAAAGCCTACACTCATGTACATTTTAACTCATTGTGCAGTAGCTGTTAACTTATTGTACAGTATCTGTTCATATTTATTTTTATATACCTCATTCACTATATCCTTACTCCATTCCATGTATGTGTCCTGCACTACTGTTATTGTTAGCTGTACCACTACTGTTGTTTGGTATTTGTTGTTGTCACCTTGACATTGTATGAAAGCACTATGGGAGACATCAGAACTGGTGTCAAATTCCTTGTATGTGTAAAAGCATACTTGGCCAATAAAGTCTGATTCTGATTAACTGTAGTGTTTTTCCTCAGTTGATCTAGGCATGGCCACATGGTGGCGAAGTAGACCCTGTAAAAAAGAGTAAAGACCTTAAACATTTGCTCGTCTTCCACAGCCGTGCTGATTACCTACCCTCCTGAACACATTGTACAGAAATCATCACATTCAAATAGATGTTTTTCATGGTAAAAAATAATAATTTATAGTATGTGGAATTAGCACATGCAAAGAAGGTGCCCTCACTGTAACCCCAGTTTTTGGAGGGAGAAAGAAAGTAGTAGTGTAGCCACGGTGCAAACACCATACGCAATCAGTGGAGTAGACTGAGAATGTATGAGGCAGGAAAAAAATACATGATAAATGATTGCTTTCATGACCTCATGATATCAACCACTTATTAAGACTTGTCTGCTTTGCTTTACAAAGATCTGTTCTTTTTTCTTTTTGTTTTCTACACAATTCTGCAGCTAAATGCAGTTTTGTAAATGCTCAGTGAGTTTGTGTATTTCACTGATCATAAAAAGGAAGATTTCTGCCTTGCAAGGAGATCGGCAGATGTTCGGTCCACTGTTAATAATCAGTTTTTCCCATCTAGACATAATAACAACCGTTATGAGAAATTTTGGAATCTGAAAGGAATGACTCAAATGTCCAGATAGTTCCAGAACAGACCAGGGCCTTACAAGGAATCAGGCTATGAGCTTAGAGTCAATTAACTTCATTAACATGAGATTGTCCCCCCTTTTTACAGCAGCACATTTGGAGAAGATACATGATCAAAGAAGACACAATCGATAATATTGACACCAAATATTAACACTTTACTCTACATGGAAACTACCATCGTAAAAGCAAATAACTTTATTGTTATGTATTTCTTAAAAAGGTCACTGAGATAAAAGATATTGATACAGACTGTTCAGAGAGTTCTGTCCTGTTTCTTTTCTGTTTACTCCAAACAGAAAATATTTGGAATGCTTATTCCATTTTCATATTCCAGTAATAAAGAATGAGACTTGATACCTAACTCAGACACAGGAAATGAACACTGAATCCTGTAAACTTTAATAGAATAAAGAATATACTATAGCTACCCATAGAGACATGGAGAAGCAAAATCGATATTCCACAGCTACTCAATTAATGATAGGCATGTTTCATCCAAACTCTATACTTCAACAATGCATTTCCTCCAAAAATTTTAATTCTCATAAATTCTCATAAATTTTAAATATTAATATTCATTTCTCGATGAGAAGAAAAGACGAAGAGTAATGTCAAAAATAAAGGTATTAATAACTTCACACAAAATCCCCTCAACAACAAAATTCATACTCTTATGTTGTCCTAATATAAATGTGTACACAGAACACCTTGCAAGTGAAAAAAAATGCAGCCGTGTAAGAGACAACAGAATAGACAAAACTCTACATTGAATGAAAAACATTGATGGTACATTATACAGCACATGTATCTACAACATACTCACACACTTGTACATACACACTTGCATAAAGGATTTATATCCAAATTCAATATTAGACTCATGGCTCTTACACATTATAAAAACAATTTCATACTGAACACAACAGATAACATAAATTATTATCACCAATTACATCTATCTATTGAAAAAAAGTAGTCTCAAACAATTGATGAATGGACATAGCAATGCTTGACCATGCTTTTTTTTAAATGTACATTTTTAAGTGGTCAATACACAGAGTCATTTTCGGATTATGAAAAGGAAGGACTCATCTTGATCTGTTAGGTTGTCCACCTTAACCTCTGTATTCTTTGCGTGTATGTACCATCCGGTGCAGTTAGCAGATTCAAAACGGCGAATGTTGTCCCTCGTAGCTTTCATGTAGAAAACAAATGGCCAGGTGTCCTTATCCCCGTTGGAGATGTTCTTCAGCCTCTGTTTTTCGCAATTCTAAGAGGAACAAAACAGCAACACAAAGTATTTCTCGTGACACACAGTTAATTCATGCCTCTATGTATGGTCAGACCTTTAAATAAGCTCTTCACCTTGATAATCTGTTCAAGATAAATGTAGAGTAAGAAAACTGGAGTGGCACTATGAGCAACAAACAGTGAGAATATGGGTAATGCAAAATCTCGAAGCAACAGCTGTCACGCTTGTCTTGTGATGTCGACCCGGGGGAACATACCTCTACTGTAAGTGTGGCCCTGCCACCTTGGTGGTAGCATTTGAGAAAACAGTCTGTGCCGGTGAAGTTCAGGACGACTGGAGCCCCACGGAAGTCCCCATCCACGCAGTCCGACTTGTAGTAATAGATTGTAATTTTTGCTGACAGAAAAAAAACAAGATTTTGATTTTTTCTCCCGCCAAACCAAAGCCTCATTGCAAAGGCATCATCATACCATTTATTTTCATTAAAGACATGATATGTTATTTGTCATTAACAGTACTGAATGGATGTATTATTGTAGGACTGCTCTTTATGTTTTACTTCACTGTCATTTCACATACAACATATGACAGTTTTCAGAAATGTTGAAGGATTTCAAAAAGATAGCCAAAAGCCCACGATAAGCAAATGTACTTAATAACAGCAACAAAAACAGTCTTTGTTACCTACTTGAATTTGACTGGGACTGTCTCGCCATGGCTGGCGTTGAACGGGAACGTTTTTGCTGAATGTACATGTCATTCATTAAACTTTGGATTAGAATATTCTCCTGCACTTTTTCTCGAAGAAAATTTGCAGTTCCCCTTGACACTAAAGAAAAGCAAAAAACACACCGAATAAATGATAGCTGACATTCAAACACAATTTCAAAGGTTCTACGATGATGTAGTGGCAGGGCCGCTGGTTGTCATGCTCCTGCAGTTCTATCTACATAAACTTAGAAGTGTCCTCCTCCAACTCAAGTCTGCACAAGCCTAGCATGGGAGCTGCGGTGTGTAAAGAGGTGGCAGTTGACACGTTTCAGAGGAAAGCGTGTGTCTTTCTGCATCCTTCTGCACTGACAATAGTGGTTGCAGCAACAGGGGCAGCATCTGCCATAGCTGGGCATTTCAAATGGGCAAAATGAAGACAATTTGTGGGTTCCCAGTCATTGTTGGTTGGGTGATGACATGGCTGAGATTGAGCACAGGCTATAGTGCTAGGCATGCACTGAAAGAGAATGCCTCAACCACTGAGCTGCTTGGAAGTCCCCATATCCTGCTATTCTTGAACCACCACACAATGTGTGTCATGTTATCTTTCCTATTCATTGCTCAGACAGACCCATGAGCTGTGAAGAGCTTTCAGCTACCAGATTTTCACAGGGCACCCTCTCTTCCTTCTACCTTTAACTCCTTTAACCCTTCATTTTCAGATAGAGTCTGCCCCTTCCAGGACCCCTCCCTGGGCATCACCCTAATCATAGGAAGATTGGTCAGATTGGCCTTCCCCAAACTTGATACAACATATCAATTCATGGACACCCGTAGAGAAGAAGCTTTTCAAATTACCAGTGAGAAGTTTTATTCTCTTGAATTGTCTGTTACATTTCTGTTTTTTTCCTTTCAGAGCAGAGTTTGAAAGACTGTCATACAAGCAACAAGCTTTGGAGAAGGCTGCCTTTGCTTTGTAGGCCTCTGACGGGTTGATCTGTGTAGCTTGGTGAGAGTGTACTGCCCACCTGCAATATCACTTCTAGCAGTGTGTGAAATACCTGGTGGCAATCAGGGGGGTCCCCCCTATACCCAAACCTGCCAACATTTAGGTTTCAAAATACGGGAGGTTTTTTCAGCTGCGGGAAGTAAATAATTCATTGTATGTAGTGTGTGAATTGTGTGTGTAGATTGTATTTCACAGATGGTCTGGCAACTTGGGTAATGTCAGACAAACATACAAAACTTATGGATCCGTGTATGTATGTATGTATACGATTATTCATAATAAAGATTGTCATGCAAATTACGGGAGTTTCCCGGGAGAAACAACAAAACGGGAGGGCACTGGGAGATGGCCTTGAAATACCGGAGAAACCCGGGAAAAACGGGAGTGTTAGCAGGTATGCCCCTACTGAGTGCTCCAGTGTTATGTTGCAGTCTTACACAGACTCAATGCGCAACATACAAGATTTCATGGATGCAAGCTAAGACAATCAACTAGGCTATACACACACATCACCAAGGCTTATATTGTTAACAATAAGGCCACTCACACAACTACACAACCACGCAACAACTATGCCCTGCAACAGAATCCACCATAAAATGCTGGCAGAAGAGATATCTTTTCATAATTGTGTAGGGGAGATTGTCTGGAATCTGGCAATATCAGAACCATGATGGTGGGATACTCTATGACTTAGCAATTTGAAGAAATATGTGCTTAGTGCCTAAAGGAAATAAATGTCATTGTTTTATTCACTGAAGTCTTGTCACTTAATCATTGAATGAAGAATGTGGTTTATTTTATGAAAACCTGCGCATGTCTTTTGTGTTTATTTTTCATACAAAGTGGGATGTAATGTCAGCCCTATGTCGGAGACAATGCAGAAATTTGCTGTGATTTCAAAACACTCAACAATGCTTTGTCGCACAGAGAAACAGCTAGTATCATCGGAAAGGGTGACTTCTGCTGTTTATTTTGATATGCAGTATGGGATAGGGACTTTGTGACTTATTCAACCGAGAAGCAGGAGTGTAAAAATGGGTGAAGAAATTAATAAAGATATTACTTTGCAGAAGTTTGATCTGTCTTCACAACGTGATTACTCGGTATGTACAAATATGTGACTAGCATCATTACGAAGCTCCAGTTCCGCTCTTTCTTGTGATATATGTGCCATATCTATGCAATGACGAGTTCATGAGTAATTCAAACAAGAGTAATGGGTGTGGAGATGGACGCAGAGCTGTATGCAGATTGTAACTATGATTAAATTTGATGTAAATTTTGATTTTTCGTCGCATAGACGAGCAACTAGCATCTTTAGCGATGAACACGGGAGAAGAAGGGATGTGAATTTGGACACAGGCTGCGTCTGTCAGGCTTTAAGGGTTAAAAGCCATTTTTAGTGACAACTGCAAGTGACAAATAATTTTTTAAAGATTTTTCCAGAGACCCCCCAAAATTTTGCTGTTGAGGCTTTCAGGGAGTCTCAAGTGTCAATCAAGGGGTCTTGGACCCCCCGAGACCCCCCATATTTCGTACCCTGACTTCAGGACTTTTAAGCACTCAAGCCTCTTGATGAGGAGAGGTCTGAATGCTTGCTCTAACTGTAAGGGGATTTGTGCGAGTTTAGCAAAAACCTTCCTGCAGAAAACAGCTAGGTGAACTACCAACCCTTGCCCAATGAAGAACACGCTGTGTTCTGTAGATGACCTAGATACAACATGGTGCTGTACTGACTGGTGAAAGTGCCCCTTGGCAAACTGGGAAAACACAAGTTAAGTGGTTATACAATGTCACATGCTCACTTTATAGCTTTTGTGACAATTCTTTTTTTGGAATACTTCATATCACATGAATGTCTAGTGTGACATAATGAAAAGCATTAGGAGCTGGACAAAGCAGCCTCTTTTCAGCTAGGTGTGAAATTTCTGTTCACACTGAGGAGAATTATCAGTAGGAGGATTCACACCATACCTAGGGTGATCTTGCTGGACTCCGCCACCATCACCACCTCGTTGAGGTTGCACCCAGTGCCACCACAGTCAGTGCAGGGACTTCCAGCATCACAGCCCCGCCCCCTGATGATGGAGATGGTGGTCCTCATCATGGAAACCAGCAAAAGGTCATCCATCTCGGAGCAGGTGTCATCAAAGAGACAGTCGTCACCACCGCCAGGCGTCTCCTCTCTGCCGGATGTCCCACTGTCGTCTCCTCCTCCTTCTTCTTCCAGCTCCTCCTCCCGCCTCATCTCCAGGCTGAAGTTAAGGATGATCTGCTCCTTAGAGAAAGGCTGTAGTCCACTCCCCTCCAGGCACTTATCCTCTGGGGCGTCCATGCCGGGGCTGTGCACTGTCTGAACACCATGGAACATCAGCAAGAAACAACTCAGAGGGCCTGTGCCATTCACAGGGAATGCATTGCACAGATCCCCAGTAATATGCAAATACTGCAGACTAATGAAGCAAAGGCTTCCTCCAAGGGGATGTGTTCCTGCATTTTCAGTATAAAATCATATAAAGAAGTGATTAATATGTATGTTTCTGCACTATTGCTATAAATGTGTGTAATATGGAAAAAGTGGAAAACATAATTTGCTGGCATGGCGCTCATCGATGTGGCAGCAGGTAGCAACAGATATAAGTACACAAAGAATTGCCAGTTCTTTTAAATACAATATGATATTATTTTTATACCCCATTCACAGTTGAATCCTATTCTCTACATTTACTGATGGACTAGGATCTGAATTTCACTCACTGCTCACTGTCTTTCTCTCTCTCTCTCTCTCTGTCTGTCTCTCTCTCTCTCTCTCTCACACACACACACACACACACAGTACACTAGAATAATTTGGACTCTCTTTTTTGTAAATCCTCTATTTGTTCCACAATTTTGTGGTTTTCCTGTATTGTTTTGTTTTTCATACCACATCACAGATATCCTGGATGGTTCCTAAAATTAAACAAACTAATTCTTGTGCAATCTACTTCCCAGCAAAGGCAGCAAAAAGCTGACCTGCACCCTTCATTAACAAAAACATTTTCAATCGAATTGAAAGACACCAAAGGCTTCTCCCTCCTTGGCTTCTGTCTGATCAGGCCGGGGCCACACCAGTTGCGTCGCGTGTGCGTGACGGCTACGTCGCTGAACTGTTTGTCCACACCGCCAGCGTTGCTGCTGCGGCCCTGCTACTGCCGGTCCGACCATTCTACATTGAGTTTGCCTTTGATAATAGACACCAGTAATAGAATGTCTGCATTTATTTGAATGAATGAATTTAATTTATATTTAGTTTAGACAGACAAAGGTTAAGAAGCGTGCGCTCAATCGTGGTTAATCCATTTTTTCGTTGGTTTTTAGTGCGAGTTATAGACAGAAGAGAAGAGGAGAAACTGGCGAAGAATGTGGGTTCACCCAATAAACCAGAGAAGGAGGCAACTTGGAGCTTTTCACCATCTTGCTGCTGAACTGCGTCTTGATACGGACAAACACAAGTATTTCAGAATGAGCGCTGAGCAAATGGATCATCTTCTTTCCTAGACTTTCTAGTACACATGTAGCCTCCACTTTCCCCTTTAATAACATGCGATAGCTAAAATGGTTAAAAAATATTTATATTGTTTCGTGTCATATAGCCTAGACATTGAAACTACAGTGAAAGGTGTCAGTTATGTAATGTTGCTGGTATGATATCAATATGATATCATACGCACACACGACGCAACTGGTGTGGCCCCGGCCTCATAAGTCAGAAGCGTGAACGCACCAGTCCGCGCCGAGGACGTGACACAGCGTTTGTGCACCTTGGCATGTGACATGTTCAGGAGTCAAGAGGGAGACAGAAAGTCGAATATATAGACTTCTGCAAACGCAGTGCGAACGCCTCCCTGGCCTGGCTTCCCTCCTCCATCAAACTCAATTTTCACAGTGAGTCAGCGTGCATCTCGGGGCAGAGCAGCGACCCACCAGCATTGGTGAGGCTTCTGCCAGCAACTCCGCAAACGCCTCCGGAGTCAGATCCTCTAGGTCCTGGCCATTGATTTTCAGGATCTTGTCTCCTTTCCTAGGACAGTATGAGCGCAGATATATACATAATAACAATAATAATAATATCTCTATAATGTGCATATATAGGCTAATTTTTCGATATTCCATGGAATACTGTTTATTGTAATTTATAAATGATATGTTTTCATCTTTAATCCTGTGTCTACGGCAAAATTGATATTTAATTATATTAAACATGTGTTAATAAACTATATTAATGTTACCATGTGAATCTTAAACCATCCCTCCTTAAATCTCCCACGAAATTGAAATCGAATTAAACTAACATAATGTGAATAGAAAATCATAACAGATCGCCGTTTTATCATCACATGCCATTTAAAATCGCGGCGCATCAAAAGTTTCGTGACTTACCTAACGAAAGGTCCGCTCTTGTAATCCTTTTTAAACTTCATTACATGCGCCACCTCATAGTGATGTTTTTCCTGTAGAACCTTATGGATTATGGAAACGCCTCCCTTGATGGGGTTATCCTGGAGGATAGGGGAAAAAATAAACATGTTACCCATCATGGTGGTGTTACAGAATCAAAGCAGAAAATAGTTAAACCAAAAAATGAATTGCACGTCCTTGGTAAAAATTCATATTCACGTTCGTATTCACGGTCACTGAAAATCACATTTCTATCAATGAAGTTTACTATTACTACGACAAAAAAAGACGTCACTAAGTAATCACATAAATTTTTTTTCGTTTTAAAAGGATTAAAAGTGGTCTTCACCTTGATCTCCATGGTACTCTGGAGTTTGCAGTTTAATGCGCCGTCAATAGCGCTGTCCCATTTATAGGTTTGTGCTGATTAGCATGAGGATGTAGAACACTTACACTTCTGTTTTCGTTGCTTCCTTACCCTGCTCAGTAGAACGGAAGTTTAAATCACACTTTAAAAGCCATGACATTGCCCTTAACAGGAATTTTACTCAAAAGAGGAAATTACCTTCAACAGTATTATCACAATCGCCAACCGTTCGTTTGTGCGATTGTACAATGGGCAGGTACTTAATGAAAATGAACGAATTAACCATGTTACAAAGTTCCTGAATTTTAAATCAGAACCGAAACGTAAACTTTGTGGTAATATTTCACAGTTTCATTGTAACGTTAACAGTAATGGCAGCAGAGGGACAGATTGGGAGAATATGAAGGATCTCATTGTAAGAACGGCCAATCCTCTTTGCTTTACGATTGGTATTATTTACGTGACACTTAGATCAGATTATGTCAAAAGTGTCATTGTATGAAACTTTCATGCCATCCTCAAAAACAATCTGTACAAGTAGAAACAGAGATTACTATACTATGAATATTTTCAGTTACATAAACACAAGTGCAGAGAGGGAGGTGTGGTCCTCAGAAAACTCACATTTTTCATTTTCAATTTTGTTGAGCAGATGCTCTTCTCCAGTGTAACTTACATATCTTTAATTCCATGCCTCTACACAGCTGGACACAGACTAAGTCAAGATGAGTTATTCCTGTGTTAGTATTTCCACTAGGAGTCTCTTCATCACCTTTTCACCTTTTTTCCCCTCAACTGGCCAGGGTTTTTTCTGATTTTCTTTATTCCCCCAGAAAATCCACTAAGCTATTTGTACAGTGCTTGAGACAACCTGAACTGTAAAAATGCACTATAACAAATAAATTCGGTTTGGTCTGAAGCGCTTTGCTCAAGGGTACAACAGCAGTGCTCCACCAGGGACTCAAACCAACACCCTGACAAGTCCTATTCCATCCCACTACTCCACACCACTACACTATGGAATATGTGGTCAGAGTGGTGTAAGACCTGAAGGCAAACAGCAGTCACAGACACAGGACTGGCTCATAAAAACACATCACAGGAGTGCGAAAACAGTGGACACTGCTGTTAGGATGAGAGTAAAATGATACGTCTCTCCCCTGCATAACTTGTTCATTGAGTTGAATTTTAACAGAACTACATTTTGACCACTGCTCTGGTCTCTGTGTTGGAAGGGTTAAAGAACTGGAGCTGGAAGAGTTAAAGTGTGGCATCATTTCACACCCTTACTTTGGATTAGCTCTGTTAGTTATTTAGGGCCTTCATCCTATTGTTACCACAACTTGTTTCAAACCATTTCCGGGCACAAACCGGACAAACAACTGTCACACCACTGCTCCTTGTGCAATTGACACTATTCTTTTATTTTATAGTGGTCAACCATTTGGTCATTAATTCCTTCATCAGAGCATCAGATGGCTGTATCAGACTAAACTGATCTTTTGGTTATAGCATGGTGTGAATGGTTTCGCCTCTCATTATATGTGCGCCAGACATTGCTATTCATGACTCATGATGCTTAGTAGTAACTTTTTGTGATAGATTGTGTGTCAAGTTACATTCAATACGCTATGACCACCATAGGAGAGTATATAATTGTGCTGCATCATATGATCCAGAAACCAAGTTCTGAGGTGATGACACATACAATGACTCCCCAATTTCAAAATTGTGTGGTGCTTCAGCCTTTTCTCCACCAATTCCATAATGTCCACTTCATTAAATTTTTTCCTGCTTGATTTAATATAGTTTGGAGGCAGTTGCTCAGTTTTAGTTGATCCTACATTCTGTGCATCTGTGCCCATGCATAGGCATGCTCTTAACACAACCCAACATCCTGTGGTTTTAACACCACATTTTCACCTAGAGCAGGTCTTTCCTGTGTGCTTCTTTCTTGCCACATTCTCGTACAGGCCAGTTTTGAGCAGATCACTTGATATTGTTGACTGGTGCACCTTTACTCCACTCTCAGCCGTTGACCTCTGTAGTTCCTATAAAGTGATTGTTGGCCTCTATGCGGCTTCTCTCAAAAGCCTCTCTCTAGATAAGCATTGGTGTGTTTAAACATGTCAGGAGTTCAACAGGCACCGGGCGCTAATGTTCTCCTTTGCAATATGTGGCACGCATATGTGGGGAAGGGGCGAGGGGAAAACAACCACATCCTCTCATACACAGAAGTATCCAGCCCACAGTGAAGGACGGGGGGAAGCAGCGAGAACATGAGAGAGAGAGAGAGAGCACAGAAAAGACACTGACATTGAAAAGGGGCAGTGTTTTGTTTGCTGTTCATTTAATTTTCTTTTAGTAATTTGGTTTATTATTTTCTGTTGGCAGCCCCATAAGGACAGCCTTCTACGAGCTGTTATCACTCGCCTCTCGGCTGCTCAATAAACACCAGTTTGCAGACAAAACTGCAAATTCTATCTCTCATCAGATCACTTCTAAACTAGAGCACATCTACAGAGTGTGACATAGGGCTGTTGGGCTATGAGCTGTTGCAGACTGAGCTTTGGGTACTGAAAATGGGTTCATATTTAGTCACTACATTCTCCGTATATATTGTATTCATCAAACAAGTGTCATGGAAGGGACCTCAATGTTAAGATCATACTGGTCCTAATAAATAGGTATTACTCTATCAGTTACTAATTTTGAGTAAATCGAAATTGAATTACCCCTGATAAAAATGAATATTGCTGGGGCTGTCCCTGACATTGAGCCATTCACACAACACAAAAATCAAAACAGGAAACGAGGAGTATCAAACACTGCAAGTGAGCAGCAGGACACAAAGAAGAGGGAAGTGAGAGGGGTGCTAATGCAATTACCCTGGCAACAGGCAGGGGAACTACATTTAGCTTTCCTTCACGAACCTGGAAGCCTCTTGATTGCTTTGATTAGTGTGTTGTAAAATCATTCTTTTTCTGGTCACCTACCCACTGAGACCACACCCTCCTCCCTAATTTCTTAGATGTAGTCATGATAATAACCTAGGATACACATACATACCTACACACACACACACACACATATTTCACACCGGATCACACACCATATCAGATAAATATCTAAGATGAGTTTAAGACTAAATAGTTCTTATTTAGTACACCTAAGTGGAATTTCTGCCTAATGTCTGTTTTACCAGTGTGCTTAGAGTAAACTATGTTTCATAGCTCAACTGAAACACTTTTCAACAGGCTTACTTATAGGCTAAACACTGAAACATATAGACTGAAGGCTGTTTGGTCTTAAAATGAAAGTAAAGAGATGCTTTCAGAATCAGAAACATGCCTTTAAATGTAATTTACTGAACAGCTGGCTCAAAAGAAAAAGTGATATGATGATATTCCATTGCAGCATGAACTGGTCATTCTAACCTTTGAGTTGAACATGCTGAAAAAGTAATGAGAGTTTCCTTGGCATCTCATTCCCTTGGCTGAATGAAAGCTTTTTGAGGTTAGTTTTCAATACTGTGCTACCGTTTACACCAGTAAAAAACGTAAGGGAGAGATTTAATCAGAACATAAGAACATTGGTGCTAATGCTTCCTGTTGTGAATCACATTCAGAGAAAGCATTACATCATTGAATGTTTTAGACAAACCATTATTGCCAAACTGTGTGTGAGATGAGCAATATTAATCAACACTCTGACTCACAACAGGCCAAAAAACATCAATACTGCAATATGCATTACATCATGTGTCAAATGGTGCGTGCTTTACAAAATCTACAGGGACCTCAAAAACACTTGTCATAGAGCAACTGCAATTCATCATATGTGAATATATGATTGAGGGGCAGCCCGATTGCTGGTCTATCCTGAAAACATTGTATTTTTCCCTCTAAGAAGGCTGAGGTCACAGGTTGGCATAGGATGTAGCCCTGTCAAGAGTTGTTCCCACCATCCAATGTCTGGCACAACATGAACAATTTGTTGACCTATCATGTACTCAACATTATGACATGTCAAAAATGAGGCTCTGTTTTCTTATTACAGATGGATGGGTACATGCCTGGGATGTGTTCAGTTCTTGGGCTTCAGAATCAACATGGTTCCAGCAACATGGTGACCACTGTGAAAACAAGTTGCTCAATTTCAGGCATGTGTCACAGATGTGAGGTCTATCTTGAGAAGAATAAATGGAAGGATACTGCTGAAGACTAGAATTCTTTCTAGTTTTTCAGATGATCCTGCTACCATATGCAAATGTATGCATACCTGGCCATTCTGTGGATGGGAACAGATGCATTTGGTTAGAATTATGACATTTTCTCATATACTACAATAGGCATTCTAGATCAAGGCAACACTCTGGTGACACCTAGTGTTGGACCAATGCCGCAGGCCTCTATTCAGTGTCCACCACTATCGAGTTTAGCTCAAAATGGATTCATAAAACGCTCCTCAAAAATGCACTCTTCTCATCTGTATTCCAAAAAAGTACCCAAGACATTTCTTTGAAGCTTGTCTGATACACAGAAATTTGAAATCCTTCAAAAAAATACTGTGGCACATTATAATTATTCTATTTCCATTTGGACTCCAGTATAAAGTTGGAGTTGCTTCAAAATACAGTATCGAATCTACACTAACAAACAAACAACAAACTTTCGGCAGCATGCATCTTATATCAAAGAGGCTTATCTACAGGGAAGATCTTACAAAACCATCATTTCTAAGACTAATCTGCACTGACAGAAATTGTACCTTGATTTAAGCCTTACAATCAGTTTTCTGTCTTTGACGATTCTTAAAAATATCTCCAACACATATAATCTCAAATTGAAAGGGACATGATTTCAGAATGAAATTATGAAGACAAATGTTTGTGCTGAATCTGTCAAGACTGGCTGAACATTTTATTTAAGTGTGTGCACATTGATGCATGCATTGTTATTTAGGTGTCATGAATGTTTTAAAGAGGTGTAATGCCTGTATAATTTTTAAAAAGTCTTATAATGATACCAGGTACATAACCTTACCTTCATTTATCAGACACTCTTATCCAGAACAGCTTCTGGGACAAGAGCACAGAAGTGTATCCATCCAAGTTAAATGAGTAACCGTGTCAGACCAGGCTAACATCACTCCCAGACCAGCTATACCAACACCATTCAAGCATTACCACAAGTTAACATGTACCAACACAGCAGTCAGCCCTGGCCCATTCCCTTGAAAGAAAGAGATCAGACAAGCTGGTTTAAATCTCCACCCTGACACTGATCTCACACCAGTTCACACAGCACCCAGAACAGGATTTATGCTGCTAATGGATTTCTCCAAGATGTCCTTTCCTCTGATTCACATGTACACATATTCAGTCTCATTCTGCCTAATGACCATAACAGCATTTGCTTAACATTGAAAAATGATACATTTCATGAGAACAGTGAATTAGACATTGTTATTATGCGTTAATAAATGTATGACGTACTGTATATAACTCACTGTGATATTTAACAGACATTGACACTAATATAATTTACCTAAACCTAAACATCCCAGCAGGGTAATCCTTTTGCTGAGATTTTTGGTTCATTTAATGCATTATGCATGTGTGGTTTCATCGTAAATGTGTGTATACTTTTACGTAGTGTTTTATCATATGATTGTTGTTTTGTAATTTTTCTCACCCACTCAAAGCAATTTGGTGTAAAAAATTTCCCGCAGCAGTCAGACATGCCTCTTCTGACTGAATCTTGACTTCCCTACCCAAGCAGATCTCTCATTCCCCTATTTCTGTAGTTTTCCTGTAGGGAATGCTGTACTGTACTTACACATTGAACACGCAAATGTATGTACACTGTGGTTATGACAGCTTAATGTACGGGGCTGTCCCCTATTCTAGCCTGCCTGTTTTATCCTGCGTGCACAGTTCTTCAGACCACTTTTCAATGAACTTTGTACTTTCTCTTTGCTTAAATCACTGAAGGTAAAATATAATATCTGTGAAACATCTGGAGGCTAATGTGTCCTTTTTGCAACCATGGTACATTCAGTATTTTTCTCTTACAGCTGCATCCTTTTGAAAGAGAATTCTTTGGAACAGGTTTCTTCACTGCAGATCTGGTAATAATCATTAGTTGATTTCAAATGATACTGAAAGTGGGTGGTGGCAATATGTCCTTTCACATTGCACATGACCACACCCAATTATATTCATGTTTTTTATTAACAATGGATGGCGTTCAAGGATCTTTGAGCACTTTATAGTGAATGTGAAGTGACTCACCAAACCACAAAGTGTAGCACCAACCTGGGTGACACAATGGAGGTCATTTTCCCCTAGAATATTCGCAATACATCAGCTGAGGAAGGACAGGATTTATGTAGCCAAAGAAATTGGGAGAAAATTAAAGTTATATTGTGACATCAGAGATTGGCCAGGACATCTGGGAGCCTCTTATTATTTCCTATCAAAGAATCAAATTCTCTGATCTGAGTTCCATATGCTCTTTAATGGCCACATTAAGTTGGAACCACAGGTTTCATCCAATAGGCTGCATCTCCTACAACACAGTGGCCCCTCAGCATATGGATCAATGGAGCAGGCTTGGGAGGGAGAGGGAGATCAAGAGGTTAAGTTTAGATAACATCCCTCAATTCACAGTGGTCATTTCAGTTCCTGAAACTAGCCCAGGGTATATTAAATTACTTTTATACTGTCTAATATGAAATCCAGTCTAGACAAATTATACTATACAGTATATTTTAAATTATTTGGAAACAATTCTGTGGTGACTTTGCTTCTATTTCTTCCTGCTGTAGATACAACCAGGAAGTGGATGATGGCAATTGGATTAGGCCTCACGACATCATTTCCATTGCCACCAAGCAGCCCATGTGACATGGATTATATGCAATTATTCATAGGTGCCTGCCACTCTGTAGAGACCCTCCAGGCAGGTTGTGTCTGACTTTCCTGAGAACAAAATAGAGCGCCTTCCTGAGAACACAAAGGTAAGCACTGTATCTACTCCATACATGTTTATATATATATATATATATATATATATATATATATATATATATATATATAAATAAAATTCTAATTATTTCAGATTACACTCATCCAGCTTTTAAAATGAAATAGTGAGTGCTCAGTGCTTGCATGAAAAAGCTAACCGATTCCAGATAGCTCGTCTTGCTGGTGGGTGGGAGGTAAATGTTCTCGGAATGTCCACTGCCACAGCTGCGCTGATCATTCTACAGATAAGCGAACCAGAATAAGGCAACGGCAAGAGGTGGCCCTGCTCTGCGGCTTTGTATGACCGCTCCCCATGCTGAAGCAATTCGACATGGGCGAGGCTGAAAGTGTTACTTCCACATCAAGCAAGGCATGAAGCACAAGGCATAAAGCAACTGCCAATGATCCCCTACATTGTATTGCACAATTTGCTATTACAGCCACAGATTGGTCCTCTTTTTTATTTCTAATATGCTTGATTTATTCCTCTCTGGCAGGGCCAGATGCCTGGACTGTACAGATTGTGAAAGAGGAAAAAACAGGGCAACCAGATGTGATTGCGTGGACTTGGACTTTCTGAAAAGCTAGAAGGATTCCAACATTTCTCACAGTAGTGAGATATACTGCAATACATTGAAGGTTAAATGCAACAGAAACTGACGCTCAAGGGCTGACAAAGCTTTGTGTGACCAGAGTCACCTGGTCACACAAAGCCTGACTTTATTATGAACAAAGGTTATAGACCAAGCGACCAGTCCTCCTTGTTTAGCAGATACGATAAAGGATTATCTGAAATCTAATTCTGTATTTGAAATATAATAGTTATGAAACGTTTAACTGATGTAAATCCGAGCCTCAATGCCACAGTCATGTGATAATTTCATGTGACCTACATTAGCTTGTTTATATTCCCATGAAGCCCCCCAATCAAAAGATGTAACATTGTTACAGCTACAAGAAATGTCGTACTATAAGATAAGATAACAGTCAACAGCGACCATATATCAGCTCCTCGTCAGATCTAAATAATATTCTACCGACTTCAGACAAAGACGTCCTTAAAATTCTTATATTATCTCGGCGAATGATGGTGGGTAACTATACTACCTAACATAGCTAGCTAGCGAGCTAACTATCAAGTCATCTGCTAATCCGCCAATTTTCTCTTTAAACGGAAATAATTTGCCAGAAAGCCAGATCATCAGAGTTTGCCAGAGAGTAGGTAATGAATATTTTCAAATCAAAGCAGACATATGATACAAGCCCAATCCCAAGGGAAACGCACCGTGCTTTGCCTTTTGTGTATCATTTACTGCCGTTCACTGGTTGCCTTGGACACTCTTCCGCACATGCGCACAAACAAGACACGATCACGGTGTAAATTTGTAAGTGGGTATTGTCAACCTGCTTTGGTGCGTTACTCTGCGCTTACTAAACATTAACGTTAACTTAACCGCACATTGCGATTTTTAAGCAAATCCTTTAGTGCAACTTCTCTGTAAAGTAGTCGCACTTAGCTTATTGGGTTGCTAGCTAACTTGCTTGCTGTCTTAGTCGGATTGTATTGTATGTCATAATAGTATTGCTGGGACAGGTGTTTCTAATGTTAGGTAGACTAACTTCATCGCTACGTGTTTGGCAGTTATATTAAATATTTAGATGTGATCTCTGTTTTATATGTAGTGTATTCCCCGTTTAACTGTCGCAGGTAACTTTAGCCCGCTTACTTGCTAGCTAGCTTGGAGTAAACCTGTCAAATTACGCCTGACACCAGGGAGGCGCCTAGGTAAGAAGGTGATAGTGGTTGTCAGAATTCCTTAAAATACTGAGCATACATCAGTTTAGGAACTTAATCACATCAATAGGCTATTCGATAATTTAGTTTGATAAGCGTTCCGTATGTGCTGCCTGTTTGAAAAGTGCGTGCTGATAAAAGCGTTTCCTCTCGTTAGCAACATTTAGGCTAGTTGAAACAGTTCCTGGTTTTCCTGAGTCTACAACTGCACCTGGCTAGTTCACTGTGATTGTATTATGAATACATAGGGTGTGGAAATTGATGAAAGGTGATATTATAAACGTAGATCGCTTATTCATGATTATTTTATGTTTTATTTGGAATGGAAAATTATTTTAATTGCCTTCAGTTTATAACTGAGCACTGTTTGCCCTAAATCCAGTCTATACAGAAAGTACTGATTCTCATCCGTCTCATCTATTCAGTCAGTTATCAGCATTTAATAAGTACTAAGTAGGCCTATATGATAAACAACACAAATAATCAAGCGTTAGCCTACATGATGGATTGAATTGCGAGCTTAATTATGGTACAGAACTCTGCTAAACTGAAGAGTAATGAGTCATATCCAAATCAAATATTCTTCTGCTTTGCTTTTAAAATTTGCAGAAATAGTAAAACCTTCTGACGATATGCAAATAAGAAGAGTGGCGAATGTGGTTCTCAGTGTGGAGCAGCCAGAGGGCGTGGGAGCCCGAGTTCGCAGGAGCATCGGCCGTAAGGAGGTGGGTGGTGCTGTCCCAAAGCGCAGCAGTGATGGACATTTTCACCCTTTTTACTCAACCGATGCACTGAACGAACTGAACGAATCAGTAATGGGTCGTTGAACTGCAGACCCACGTAGTCACGACCTGAAAGAACTGGGTGAACGAAAGAATTGTAGGCACTGAACGAATCGGTGTACTGTTGACTCATTTCCTGAGTGCTTGGAGCGTTTATGTTCAGTGACTCTACTAGTTGTGATACACTGCCTGGATAGCAGTCTGTCCCAATGGAACTTTTTCTTCCACTCATGGCCATTTTGGTTTAGTAGATTTCTATAGGCTGATATAATTGTTGCTCAAAGCATATTGGGGAGTTTTCATGACTTTTGAATAGTAAAGCAGTACATACAACACAGTGAAAAGATTAGTTAAAACAATTGTTTTTTTTTTTTTTTTTTTTTCTAAAAAGCTTCATTCTAAAAGATTAGTTTGTTTGCTAACTGCACATCACTAGAGCTTACCCACAGATGGCCAACTTACATCTTGGCTGTATGGCTTTTCATTGGATTCAGCTGTTGAGCATATGGGTTGACAGATTCAAAATAAATGCTTCAGACTGAGCTTTCCACTTTGCTTTTTCACAAACAGATCTCCCACGTACCAGTCTGATTTTCAAGAACGATATGTGTTTTTTGTGTAAGATGATGCTGATTAATGCAAGTGACTTTGAATGACTGAATCAGACATGCCACTCTTTGTCTACAGTTGAGGAATTTGGACCCCTTTTTGATGTTAGATGAATTTAAAGTCAGCAAGCCTGCAGGTTTTCCTGACCATCCACACAGAGGGTTTGAGACAGTAAGTATTATATATGTAACCTTGTGCATAAGAAATTGTAAACCACATTATACAGATATTTAACTCAGCAGTGCAAATGTATGCTCTGAATTTTAAGAAAAAACGCATTCCACTTACGTGATAATTGCAATTAATCAGCGAGGAACATTCGACTTTTAAGCATTTTCTTCACGCTTGGAAATGTTTTTGCTTCACTATTGATACAGTATAGTCATGCATATGTTATGAATTAAATGGAAGGATTCATCTTCAGTCACTGTTGAGTGTGGAGCGGTATTGTAACTAAATGGTGAAAGTCCGCCCGATTGCATGTCACGGCATGTTTGCTTGCAGTCACACCATTCTGAGATCACAGGCCTCCCTCAGCAGGAGCTCAGGAAGCCACAGGGAGACAGCTGTTGACCTCTGACCCCTGGCTCTCTCCATCCTCGCCCACCTCTGTGGGGGAATGCAGGGCTACTCTCACACAGCCTTATGCACCCTGGCATGGTTCAACTCTTTATCATGAGTAGCACAGGTGCATATCTGAGCAAAATGCAAGCATTTTTCACAACCTGACTACCATAAAGCATTCCAAACCAGGCCTTCTGTGGACAAGTGTCAGATTGGATGATATTCTGCTATTAATTCAAAAACAGGTCATATGTCATAATGTTTTCAGTAACTGACTCAGGACATGCCAGTTGTGCCCTGCAGGTAAGTGCACCCTGTTACTCAGTCTTTGAAATCACTGTTTTAAATGAGTGCCTGCAAATGCAAATATATGATTCTCTCCAACAGCAGGTTTCCCTCAGTTTTGTACACATCTACTGTATAGAATATTTTACAGATTTGAACCTTGTTAGTTTTACGTTTTGCATTCACTGTCACAGTGCGTCACTGCGTCTCCCCACAAGAAACAGTATCAGCATGAGTTTAGACTGTTTACTGTTTATTTAGATATCTGTCTCTTTTATTCAGAGCTTTGAGTAAGTGCAGTGTTACTTGCTTAATGTCCCTTATGTGACAGTACTTAGCATTGTATGCCAATTTTGTCTTAAGTTCAGTATTTTCAATAATCACTTTGCATGCTTTACCATAATGTTGCTAGCAAATATTAGCATGAGATCATTTCTGTTCAACATAGTACTTTATTAACATGTCAGGTGAACTACAGTATTTCTTAAAATTATCAAAAGTATATGATTATATTTCTCAATTAAGCAAGTAAGAGAATAAAAAAACCACACAGTATATACTTTATTATGTATAATTTTTGTATAATAATAATGTGAAACAGGCCAACATCATAGAAGTACTATTCAGGCTATGCGGTTAAAAAAAGAGGGCAGAAGGATCTAAGTCAACAGCCAAATACATTTCTTTTGTGTGTGTGGTTAAAACATTCAAATGTTTTAAAGACAACTATAACAATTGGTTAGGTATGGAAATACACATTCAACACTTTTTAACTTCTTTCGGGGAGTATACTGTAATTTAGGAAGTTGTATCACAGAGTTACACATGAACTACTGCATACCTGTTTGGATTTAGCTTTTTGTGCTGTTTTCCGCAACTCTCATAGTTTGTCTTATAGAACCATACCCAGAGAAGCAGTTAGTAATGTTAACATGAAGGCATATCACCAGCAGGTGCTTGTTTAGACAGCTGGTCCTATTTGTGATGTCTTTACAAACCCCAGAATCAAAAGTAAATGCCAGTTTAAGTTTGACTGTATACTAAAAAGCTGCATTTTTTGACTGCTTAGAGTATTTTGAGCACAGTCATGAGGAGGGTGTTCAGCAATCCAGCATTAGAATAGTATATGAAATCCCTGGAGTTCCGTCCCCTCACCTACTTTTACTGCCTTTTTACAAGGTTTATATAGCTAAGCATGGTGGGATTGGTTAGATTATAATTAATAAGTTCATTTGTGCCTACATGGCAAAAAAAGAGATTGGGGTACTCTAAAGGGAACAGTATTGATACTAAGAGTACATTGAACACTGAAACCAATTGTGGTAAGTGTTTTTTTTCAGCATAAACACAGTAATGCATCTCACATCCCTGGCATCAATTAAGATATCAAATATAGTCAATTGTAAAATGTTGTTGGGTGTATTGCACAGGGAGTATCATTGTCCTGTCGATGACAATATTATTAGGTCCAGATGTACATAAATAGTCCTGAACATGCCTAAAATGGCTACAGTATTTCTCTGGATCGTATTAAAGCATATGGGCCTAATCACTGACAATATTTGTTCTGCCCTATTTAGAATCACTAGAAGTAGTTGGCAAGAAGATCTGCTCTCACCTATGTTGTTCATTCTTTCCATGGAAATGTTGTCTCTGGTAGATATCCAAAAATATTAAATTGATAATGGTAAATTCTACTAAATACTATATGTCATTATATGCTGATGATATTTAATTATTTCTTGACAATGTACATCAGTACATGCAAATCTCTTCTGAACTTGATGAATACATTTGAAAATTTTAGCTCTATTTTCAATGATTAAATAAATTGGACAAAATCATCCTTGCCACTCCTTTGTCCACCATTTCAGAGTGAGTGTGCCGATTTTGGTATTCTAGCTGTTTCAGACTTGAAATATCTGGTAATAGAAATATTCTCCTCCTTAGAGAAAACTATTTCCAAGAATTACCACAGAACTCTCAAATCAGTACAATCTTGTATTAACAGATGGTGCAATTTGTCTATTGTATTATCAAGCAGAATCTTGAAAATTATGAAAATTAATGTCCTGCCTAGAATACTTTTTGTAGGTCCATGCTGCCTCTCTCTCCCCCTCATGGGTATTGGGATAACATACACAGCATTTGGATGTGGACGTGACCCAAAATTAAGTTAGTTCATCTCTAAAGAAAGAATTAATTAGGAGATCTGTCAGTGCCTAATGTTTAACTCTATTTTAAGGCAATAACCTTTTGCCTTCTACTGAACAGTTTTAGCAATGAAACTCCATGTCCTTAGGTAATCATAGAGAGAAATGTGGTGGCCCCAACTCTAGGAAGAGGTTGTGTTTACACAGTTAAAATAATGTAGATTTTGATTTGGGCTCAATAGTGGCACATACAGTGTTTACCTGGTGCAAAACCGAGGTGCTATATAATTGAAAAAACAAACCCCAATCTTTCATATTTCATCTGTGCAATTAGGAAGACATCCCTTTTATTTTACCTCAATGGTGATACACTGGAATACGTACTGTAGGCAATATCATGGATAGTAATGGTTTGAGAAGCTTCCAGGAACTGAGTTTGCCACTTAGAGGCACTGTGTAAGTCTCTCTGCTACAGAGTGTCTGCTAATTGACAGTAAAATGTAATGTAATGTAATGTGAGAACTGTGCATCCTGTGATTCTTTTTTCTATTCTTAAGACTTCGGTCAGCTGTGCTGACCTATGGGGTCCCTTGGCATGTACAACTTTGTCTTCACCCATTGATGGATTTAACTAAAGAACTGTTTGGACTCTCAAAACGATTTGTTTGAATCACTTACAAAATATTATGAGGGTGTTTGTTGTCTCCCTTAGCAACTGTAAAGCTATGGAACAGAGATTTTTTTACTCCAACCTACCCATTAACTGGGAGAGTGAGTATGGAGTATGGAAGAATATCACCAGGTCATCATTCAATTTGAATCATCAGATGATTCATTTTAAGTTCGTTCACAAAAACTTGGCACACTTTATCTAGCTCCAAAGAAAAGATGTTTGGTGAAGATGTTTAGTGTCAGATGCAAATTGTACAGTACGTCACTCAAACCATGCAAGTAGATTTTTGCATATGATGTGGGAATGACATGCAGTTAAAGCAGTCTGGGGCCAAGTCACTAAGCTTCTCTCAAAGGTAATGAATACAGATTTAATCTGTTCCCCACACCCAGTACTAATGCTAATGTTAACATGAACCAGAAACACATTTGGCTGGTGGGTAGTATTGCCACCAAAATGATGTTAGCCCCCAGATGGCAGTCTCATCCATCTCTCCCAGTACTCCAATGGATGCAGTTACTAGTAGATATTTTATCCATGGAACTATCCATAACTAGAATGAATGGTGCCAGTCAGGATGTAGAGGCCTGGAAGAGAGGTATTGAATCAGTAAGGACTCAACTAAAATTTTTAGTGAATCTTACCGTAGTCTTAATAGATCTTAATTTTTAAATTAAGACCCATAAGAAAACTGGCCCAAGAGGCCTGGCACCTCTGTTTGATAAGCTCAAAAGCTCTGTTGTAGTGCGCTGTGTCTTTAACCTTGAAAAACAAGGACAGTCTCAGACTGCCTTGCTGGTTTCTTTTTCACGTTCAGGATCACTCTCTCATTGTGTACCACACAGGTCTGAAGGAGCTTGCAAAAATTTTGCACTCTACCCAATGATATCACCAGATATGCCTTTCCCATATATTGGGCATGAAGTTTTTAACCATTATTCTCCAGAGATGGACATCTTCCAGAATGCCAGCAACTTCTTATGAGTATGATACATTTTGTCTGTCTGATCTCACTCTGTATTTCACTCCAAGAATGTTATTTTTGAGAGAATGTAAGTAGAGAATTCAAGTCAGAATTCATACTTTAGGTCACTACCAGACATTTCTGTGTGTAGGACTGTAATGAATCATTTCATGTGAACCTGTCTGATACTGCCCTGTTTGTGTTTATTGTAATGCAGGTGACCTACCTTCTACAAGGGCGTTTGGCTCATGAAGACTTCTGCGGCCATAGTGGAACACTGAAACCAGGGGATTTGCAGGTAACGCCTTTGTAACACCTGTGCCAGCTTCCTTAAATGTTTAGATTAGTATCAGGAATAACAATACTAGTACAGAATAACTGAAACAAACTGAATCAAACTGTTCAGTAGAATCCTTTGAATCACTTTCTTGACATAATTCCATTTAGGATGTGAACTGTTGTAAAACAACTGAGTTACATGAGGTTATGTAACCCAGGATAACATGATATTTTGAGATTTATTTTTCCCTGAAGCCTGAATGCACAGCTTCGTCCCCCCTACATTCAGACAGATGCACGCACACGCTCACACACACACACACACACACGCTCACACACACACACACACACACACACACACACACACACACACACACACACACGCGTGCCACTGTCATGTCTGAAAGTGATTTCCTGTGCTTTGAGGGTAATAAATGATTTTTTTCCTTGTCCTTTGTCCCAAACGTCAGTTAGGGAGCATTTTTTATGAGACTTAATTGACTGGAGGCTTCAGCCATTCAGGGGCTACTGAGCTCTCTCTCTCTTCTGAGGTGCACATTAGAAAGCTCCTCTGTGTTTAACAGCACAGTGGAATGGGAATACACAGCTTTGCTGACTAAGCCTTTGTGTCGCATGCAACTGCTGCACCTGCAGCATCTTCCTCTGAACCCCTTTAACCCCATGGAATAAGGATGGAAATTTCCACACACATGAGTAGGAAAGAGAAATAGCCCATAGTCTCAAGAGCCTGCAGTTTGGCTGTAAAACTACAGTTGTGTTAAAAGCTGTAGTGGGTAATTGCCTTGTAAAAATGTTTAGTTAATTGAGTTTTAGTAGATTTTTTTTCCATTCATTTAAAAGGCTCATAGGGTTGCTCTGTGAGAAAGAAAACCCAGGGTAATTTTTGTTTGTTTGGTTGTACCAAGCGTGGATCGGACAATGCAGTGTGTCTGGCATGTCCAATGAAACACTTTCATCTGGGTTTCAGGTACAAATACTTAATGATTTTCTACCGAAAGCTTTGCATTTGAACGTTCAAGCTCAGTTGAGATGATGGAAAACCAACAGGAGGACAGGCGTAAGTGTACTTTAGATGACGTTAAGTCAAATTATTTGTTGTGAGCAGATGGGTCACTGTGCGTCTGTAAACCCTATGTGGTGCAGATGCACAGTATACTGTGCTGTGGTTGTGTGGCTCATGTCGGGGTCCCCTCACTCAGTGGATGACGGCAGGCCGGGGGGTGGTCCACGCGGAGATGCCCATGTCTGAGGAGCCTGTACATGGCATCCAGCTGTGGGTCAACCTGAGGAGGACAGAGAAGATGGTGGAGCCACAGTACCAAGAACTGAAGAGCAGTGAGGTCCCCAAACCCAGCTGCGAAGGGGTCACCGTGGCTGTTATCTCCGGAGAAGCACTGGGAATGAAGGTGAGGAGCGCGTGGGTTGTCAGAGCGAGTCCGTCTTTCACATGAGGGAACACTGGGAAAATATATAGAAAACATGCAGGAGTAATCCCTAGGCTGCAAATACTGGACCTTTATTGGCTTTAATTGTGACCAATGATTATTTATATAGTACTTAGGAAGATCAGGGAAGACAGATAACACAGGGAAGTCGGAGAACACAGAACATGGTGATTTGAGGCAGCATTGAGTTAAATGTGTCATGAGCAATGGATTTTTTCTGCTATCCTGTATAGTGGAAAAGCCTGTATGCTGAATTTATGTGCACTTCGCATTTTGGTGTTTTTGTATTTAAAAGCTAAAAAGCTTGCTGTTTATTTTAATAAGGACTGGGTATGATTACTCAGTGCTGTATGTTCAAGGTTTTCTTTCCTCTGGTGAATGTTCTGAGAGGTATTTGCCCTTCACTGCTATGAGATGGAGCACTCTTGAGACGCACCTGCTTGTGCCCCATAACAAAGGGGGCTTTGTTTTGTATTATGGAGTGAAAGGTCTACCTTTGTGTGGTGCCTTGTGGTTTTGTTCTCCACTGTCAACTTCTCTGCATTGTCCTTCTCTGTCACAGTGCACCACAAAGCAATGATGTGACCTGTGGCTTTCTTTTCAAGAGGAAATGTAAGAATCATAGGGGCAACAACCTTTACTATGTGAAGTGTGTAGCAACTCTCAGGTTACTCTTCTTACACTACTCTAAAGTTAACGTGTGAAATGAAAGTCATTTAACGCAGTGCGTACTCGTCATATGAGCATTGGAAGCCACAGCTGGACAGATAAGTGACTTTCAGCAGGAGCTAGTGTTCTGCTGACAGCATGCTTCTGTTCATACCACAACATCCCCTTCTTTCCCCCCTTTTACTGGCTTTTATAAGAGCCACTGATGATTTCAAACTGAACTCCATGTGGAGGAGTTTACTGGACATAATTGATAGCAGTCTCAAATAAAAAGCCTTTGCATGGAAGAAAGCCATGGTTCTGTTTTCCACAGCTAAGATGTTTTCCATCATTCAAACACAACAATCCTGATTACTTTTCTAAGGACTAAAGTAGGTCATTAATACTCAAGTGGGGTCTTTTTTCTTACTTCACAGTCACAGTTACTTCACTTCAATAATTTTTAGCTTTCACTGTGTTTCTGAGTGCCATTGTACAGGAGATAGATTAGGCAGAGGCAGGCATATACTTCTAATTTGTGTAAACACCATTAAGTGTCACTCACATGCCATTTATATTTAGAAATGTAGTCCTCCTATCCAGAATAATCTGTAAAGCAAAGGTACCTAAGCACTTATAACAGGACAACATGACCAACAAAATGTAAAGCCGCCTCTGAGCATGTGTCAACATATCATACAGTGCTAGAATAAGTGGTTCCGAACAGACTAAGTGCAACAATAATCAGACTTTCAGCTACTAAGGTCAATAATAATACCTTCAAGTATTACACAGAAATAGGCAGAATTACATGCTGTGACTAGACAGAGAAGCCAGCAACTGCACCGTCCTGACAATTATGGGTAGCTCATTCTGCCAGATTGTGGCCAGAACAAGCAGAGGACATGACTGGAAGTTCAGCCCCATAGGGCAGGGACAGTTGGACATGCTGAGGTACTTTTGGAGGTTGTGAACCAGCCGAGCAACAGCTTTCAGGATGGGACTTGAACCCAGACTGGCCAGGGACACACACAGACTGGCTGGGTTCATGCAGATTTTGCTTAAAGACAAGAGGGTACAGTTGATTATAAACAGCAGGTTTTAAGGGATTTGAAGTGAAAGGGAGAGTGGGTAGTAACTCAGCTCAGCAGAGGAGTATATAATTGAATTCTTGAGCATGACACAGACCTGTAGGTCAGTAGGAGAGGACAAGGGATCATTTTCAGTGGCAGTCAGTGGGGACATTGGAGGTTGTTAAGTGTTAGCAAATATTACATTAAGTGTTATTTTCATGAAATATGACAAATTTCTATCAGTTTGTCTTGGCATTCATTTTTCAAAAGGGCACTGGTATTATGACAAACAAACACATTTAGTAAAACGGTAGTAAAGTAAAAAAATGGGTCTGACTTTTAATTGTTGTCATTGTTCATAGTTTTCATTGAAAAAATTGTGGTGGTCCATGGAAAGGCAAAACAAATGTAATATGGTGAATATCTCAGTTAAATCCTTGCAATTTAGCTATCCTATTAAAATATATAGTTTCTGAATGGGAGAACTTTGCAAAAACTACTCTTATGATGTTTTTTGGAAGATGATTGTTTGATTGTCATTTCAGTCATAAATGCTGCATCTGATTTTCATCAAGTGAGTCTCACCCTCCCACAGATGTGTACTCATGTGGCTGGTACACATTTCGTTGTTTCACTTTTCTCGTGTTTGTTCAATGCCATTATTTTGACATGAAGTCCACACCCCACTTGGAGTAAAAGTGGAGGTAGTGCTGAGACAGGCTGTCAGGTTTTTGATTGAAGCTGAGTGTCAGAATCAGTAAAGGTTGCATGTGAGTATTACAAAAAATGATATTAAGAACTTGGGGGGGGGGGGGGGGCATGGAGTTTGAAATGTGTGCCATTAAGTCACAATAACAGACTGTTTTGGAGACGATACTTGCATAAGTGTTTTTGTAATGATTATGCTAAAAGCAGGGGGATTTTTACATAAGAGCCATTCATTTCACTCCAATGACCCTACTAATGCTTCTGTTAAGCGTAGGCCTAAAAAGTGCATGGAAATTTTATGACCTCAGAAAAGGTTAACTGTAGATTTGTGAACTCAGTAATTAACCTAAGTAAATCTTCCTTGATAATCTTCCTTGATAATCTGGAATTATACATACGCAGACATATATACATAAGTCTGTATATCTGTGTTTGTATTGCTCTGTTTCTTTATTAATAAATGGCATGCAGTAAGGTATTTCAAATGATTTCCAATGCCAGTTTGCACACAGAGGACCCACTTACTTGAGATGCTGACATTGTTGTGCATGTGCCAAGATTTTACCATTCTGTGTAATGACCTTTCTGCGTGACTGGACAAGGTGACTGTTCTTGAGATGGTCACCTGCATATTGATATTTTTATCATTATTTACATAAAAACACATGGAAAAAGTTCAGCTTTTTAAAATAATGAGCCTGTAATAATCTATGAATATTAGCCATCATCTTCCCAAATGAACTGCACTCTTTCTTACCGTATTAGTCAATGCCAAGCATAGGATAAGAGTCAACTAAGTTAATCTGTGAATTGCGTAAAAGCAGTAAAATATTGTTCCATAAACTGTTGTCTCGTCCCCAGCACAGCAGGGAGAGTGATGGCGCTCAGCCACTTTGCTACAGTCATTTTATATTTTACAGCTCCTGTTATGTAACCTGTGTACAAAATCGCTCCCTTTTGCGTTTGGAAGACGCAGCCAGCGGTGTCCTAATTATTTGAATAATGTATGCTGTGAAAATGTAACCTGCCTTGGAAGACAGATGACATGTTTGTGCTGACCAAATCTGTGATAGTAGAATGACAACATTATATACCCTTGGGCGAAACCAGTTATATAATTTTCCTTTGGACACCTCTGTGGTCTTTTCTTATGTTGTTTGTCTTCTTTATATAGTTTTTGTTATGCATGTCATATTGAATTGCCTTGTAGGCTTCTTACTATAAATTAGTATAGGAATGTCCTTTCTCCAGTGTCTTAATGTAAAGGTTTTGTGTTTTGCACATTGACTGTTGACTGAGACATTGCTCATTACTTTGTTTTGTAATGCAAAAAGGCACAGTTTATGTTTGGATCTTCTTGCTGTAACAAGTATTTCTTTAGAATACCTGCTGGTTTGCACTGGTTTGCCTGCTTGCCATAGCTATCTTAATACATTGTTCATTATCATCAGGCTGATTTTTCCAACAGTAAAATTAGCTCTTTGATAATATGTCTGTGTGTTGCTAAAAATTCCAGAAAAAACTGCTGTCTCTGATCAGCTTGAATAGGTTAACAGAAGTTAGAATAACTTGATTGAAAAACATCAGTAATATCCCAAATATACTGAAAAAATGTGGTAGGCGTGCAAACAATAGTTCTGCTGTAATTATTGTAATAGTTTCACTGGCATGTTTTTTTTCCACATCATTTTGATGTGGTTATTCATGATGTCAAGGTAAGCAATGTCTGTCTGGCTGACACCAGTGTCCCTGACAAACCCAGACCAGCCTTTGCGACTCCTTCGCCAGTTAAGTACACAGTCTGATCCGCACACTGACATTTGAGTCTACCACAACAATTACAATAAACAGGAGTCACCCTGATTTTTCTTATGTTGGGCAAGAGTGGGAAATTGGGAGCAGATTTCTGTGGAAACGTTTCTGAATGTTTGGGATGCAAATGTGACTTCCTGACGGGGTTACTTGAGGGCTTCAGCTCAGAGCATTTAATGTAGTTCAGTTCCCTGCGTGCTCAGGGAGGCTGAGGCAGCCAGGCAGTCTGGCCGAAAGGCACGCCCCAGCGCTGTAGCACCATAGCATTATGGTAATGTACAGCGAAGGTGGGAGGGTGTGCCCAGCACAGTCTGTCAAGGTTGCATGAGCTCCCCCCAAAAAACAGGGGGCTTGTCTGAAACAGGTTTTTCCCCCTAGAGAAATTGTGAGCAGGAGTGGCATTCGGACAACCTGTTCCTCACCTCTCCAGGGCTTTCGCTAATTGAGAGATGTGGCTGAATCATTGCAGGACTTGTAGGATGTGCTTTCTCTTTGTGGAAAGTAGGGATGCATTCATACAGTTAGTTCATATAACCCATAGCTGCCCTACTGCCTATTGTGTGTAAGGGTCTGTACTGTGTCTTTCACTTAATTGGAAAGCATACATACATGTGAGATGCCATTTAGCCACTGCGTGGATCTATGGGGTTACAATTATGTATTTTCCTTTAAAGTGTGATAACTGAATTTTTTATATATATAAAGTACAGAAACATTGTAGAATAATGGTATGGCTGCTGCTGGAGAGAGCTGGCTGTTTATTTCAGTTCTGGGTGAGACCATGCGGGCACTTTTTAAAGTGCAAATCAAGCTGTATAATATGAGTTATAGGTAAAATACATGTGGTAAATCACTCTAAGCGTATTAAATTGGATACACAGCGTACCTTGAGCTGAGCATGCATTGTTTTTCTCTTCTCTTCTAGTCAAAAGTATACACAAGAACTCCAACAATCTACCTTGACTTTAAGCTGGAACATGGAGCAAAGCATATTCAACTGGTTCCTTTAGGTAATTATAATCTATTATTATAGCTCAAAAATATGAGCAACATTTTTGTTATATTTTTTTCTTATAATATTGGATAATTCCTGTATGGTTATTTGGTGGTTTATTCTTTATATTATCAAATTTAGCTGGAAGGGTCCATAGCATGTGATCCCTGTAAGAAATTAAGGATCGTATGCAAGAAGGAAAATGTAAATAATCTGCTCCTAATTATCCAGAAAAAAATAGTGAAGATATCAAGGTATTGTTCTAGAGATGAATGAATACAGAGTGTTTATATATGAAGTCTTGGCTTCTTTTGTATCAGAACGTATTTACATAGACAGCAATTGTGTATCATTTAAAACTTAAAAATAAGAAGCTTTGTTTGTAGGCAAAGTCATTTTAATAAATATCAAAAAGGACATGAATCAGTAGTGTTATTTTTATTTCTGTTTTGACAAAATGAAATATTCATTTGAGGCAATTCCTGCACTATTAATGGGAGTGCCCAAACAGAGAGCGTAGTAGGCATGCTTTAGACCAGAATGGTCTTGAGCTTGAAATGAAATCAAAATTCCCCACAGTCAGACAGAACACTGGCACTGTTTGAATAAATGTATCAATATTGAAAACTTCATGCTGCTTCCTAAATGACTTAAAAGGCAGAACAGATCATGCATTTCCCTGTGCAGACTAGTATAATTTTCATACTTCCTGCTTTTGGAGATTTTGATTCATATCAATATGACATGCCTTGAGTAAGCATTTTTCAAAAATAGAAAGCACTGTGATAAAGCACTGTTGCATCACAGATAGAAACTTTATTTAATACTTGCCCCAAGTGGCTAGGGTATCCTTATGCTTAATCTATTTTAAAAGCTTTAAATTTGTTTTGTTTTTCCATTTTAGCTAGAAGGTAGGCATGCGCCTTCAATTTTTATTTATAAAAATGTCAAAATCTATTTATATGATATCAGTCCAACATGTGAAAGACTTCTTCATCCAGACCATTTGATTTCCTTTGTTGTAAGGAAGCCTAATTGGTTATGGGTGTGCCATCAAACTGTTTATAGTAACATTTCAATAATTAAACCGAGATTTAAGGTTAAATCCACATTAAAAGTATTTTTCCATCACATTAATTTCAACAGCAATGAAAATGAAGCCATTTCCACAGATGTGTTGCAGAGTTTTGGAAGCATAGAAGGTGGAACACTCGACCAGAAGCACTAGCAGATGAGCACACTATGTAGTACATATGTACATACAGTATACAGTATGCAGAATTCTGTGTTAGCAAAGTGAACACAGCTACATCAGTCAACCAGTTTAGCTTGCTACATATATCGATATTTTGTTCTCATAAATACCACAGCTGGCCGTTTAATTTACCCAATAGTACATTAAGTATGTTAGTTTCTGACCTAAAACAGATATAAAACAAATGTATGATAGTAATGATTGGTAAATATTAAAGATTTTTAGCTGTGGAGAAGCTGACCAGCACTACCCACAAAAAAATGAATAAAAAAAATTAGCAGAGGGAGCAAAAACAAATCGTTTATTTTAAAAAATCAACAAGGAAAAGGAACGAGCCTGAGGATACAGACAAACCAACTCAAACAGCCCTCTTCTCTCCAGCCACACCTGTATTTAACAAGCCTTAATTGGGCAGACGGGGCCAGTTAAGCAGGTGCTGATTCACAAGGTGTAAAGACAAAGACAATTGTGGAATAAAAAAATACCAATAACCTGACTAACAATAACCTGTTCAAATGAAATTGATTGACATGAGCTCAGATATTGAAGGGTAGCAACTGTAAACACAATTTACAGTTTGGGGTGCAGACAAGTGAATGTTCTTCATATGCCACCATATTTGCCACCTACCTACATTTGTGTGCAGATTAGCTGTTAGGCTAATCAGGACAACTGACAATAAAGTACTGTGCAAATTTCAGTGCAGGTGTGTCTTTGGCCATCACTGCTAAATACTATTTATATTTGAATTGGGCTCAATGTTTTTAACCATAGGTTTTTGGATTAGGGCAGCATTTTGACTGTGTTGTAAGAGAAGACGTTTTAGAGAAGAAATCTACTGAGGCCAAAAGCTTTTGGTGCTTGTAAAGTTTATGAACTTTCCTCAACCATGTTTTCAATCTTTTCTTTATGTGCAGTGGTGAAGTTCTGGGTAATAATGAAAAAATGTCAGGAACTGTAGAACGTCAGGTCCTGGATTAAACCATATCATTGTGGTTTCTCTAAATAGCAGGCTTTGATATCACATGGCAAGTCATATACTGATTAACCAATTCACTGTAGATGAAGACATGGCATTTTAAAATTATATCAACTCTGGGAAGGATTAATTTGTTAATCTCAAATGATATATTCTGATTCTGACACAGTGTAGCATTGTTTAAAGGATGTTTTCAGTTTACGTTTAGTGTTATGTTATATTTCATACAGGATGGACCACAATTATCTACACCCTCTCAGGAACTGTACATGCTGGTAAGTCCATCTCCCATAACGAAATGGCTCTGAAATTCATTGTAATTACATTTCTCTCTTGAATAAAACTCCCCAGCTGTTGATCTCTAAATGGGGTGTTTTGCCCTATTGCCTCTCTGACTAAGGAGGAGCTGTAGTTCTTATGCAGCAGTCAAAGTTTCTCAAATGTTTCATGGTCAGGCATGGTAGAATGGCATGTAAAACAAAAGAGGCTGACCAATTTGAGGATTAAAGTATTGCGGCTCTGAGAGGCCACTGAGTCCCGGTATGGTAATAGGAAATGACTGTCTGCATTTTGCAAAAGGAGGGGGAAAAACCTACTCTCGAGTTGCCACAGTGTAATATAAAATGTCTGTTTGTTTCTCTTTCTTTTTTCTTTGAAGGTCCTGATGATGATCAGAAGAAAATAGAACCACATCACACTGTGGTTTTTGAAGATGGAGACCATGTGAAACTTGAAAATAAGGTAGAAGCAAAATTTAGTATATTTCATCTGAAGAATAAAATTTGTTCATGACACAGACTAAATAGAAATAGAAGGTTCTTTCAGTTGTGTTTGTCTCTTCATATGCAGCTATTGACAGTCCTCAAGGTTTAATATTTACTTTAAACAATAACATGACTTAATAAGACTATGAACTGAGAATCAACTGAAGTGTATTGTATAACAGACATCCAAAACGGTTTGTTTTTTCCCCAGACAGCTGAAGTATCCCACTTTGTACTCATTGCTGGAGAACCAATAAAGGAACCAGTTTTCCAAGCTGGTAGGACCATTCTCTATTTTTAAGGAGCAAAGTTTTTATGATATATAAATACTGTCTTATGACACTGAGCCCAATTTTCATGTGATGTGAATACAGGAGGAAAACTGTATTTGTCCAGTCAAGAATAATCAGGACTAAATTTGTGATCCCTGCCTCATAGCACTACGTTGAGCAGTGTGGTGTTGCTGTGGGAGCAGTATTCTGACAGTAGTTTGTCTTTGGTTTCATATGCTTCAGATTGTAAAATGCTTTGTGAATCTGGGGTGAGAGGAATGAACAGATCTCTGTAGCCCTTAACAGAGAGCTAATGAGCGCTGCCTGACTTTGCATTGTACTGTTATTTTTAATACAAATGCTGCTGGGTTTTAGCAAGCATAAACAAACACGTGAATTATTTACAGGATGGTGAAATCATAAGATTTAGGTTATGTCTATATTAAGAGGCTTTATGTGAGTGCAGACTGAAAGGCACACTTGTCTTAATTTGGTCAGAGGTATTCTTTTGAAAAATATTGATCTGCCTCTACTTGAAGTTGATCCTAAGATTCAGGTACTGTTCTAAACAATATGTTGTTTACTTTCTTACATAACTGACTTTTTCTTACAAGAGTCAATTAGTGGTTCTACTGGTTCCCTCATATTAAAAGTAATTTGATACTAGAGTAGAAGTGTACACTGCAAAGAGTACTGTGATGTCTACATCAGAGGAAATTTTTGTTGTGTTGGTCAGGTTCATTTAAATATCGTCAGTTTTCCAACTGACACACTGGAGCTTGTTAGCTTTGCAGCATGTCCCAGCAAAACAAATTTTGTGTAGCTCTTAACCGGAATGTGGCTGTACAGTCTGAATGGCCAGTATACACCTCCATCCTTGCCAGACCCCCTACTCTCTATTAAGTGTTATCCAGCACCATGTGCTGGTCCAGTGCCCTGAGACTTACTGGAAGAAAATTGTAGATTTTTTTTAATGCTGTTCCTGCTCAGATGTGTTATGGTAGGATCTGTGTTCTGCCTGCTGATTGAGGGAAGGCTGGAAGAGGGAGCAGTGTGGTGTAGTGGTAAGGAGCAGGCCTTGTAGCCAAAAGGTTGCTGGTTCACAGGTTGCTGGGCCACTGGTGTTGTACCCTCAGGCAAAATACTTAACCCACAATTGTGCTGGTATGTATCCAGCTGTATAAATGGATAAAATTGTAACCTTTGCAAGTTGCTCTGGATAAGAGCATCTAGATGGTAATAATATAATGAAATGGAAATGGCAGAGCCATTTCATAGCATTCACATATTGTCACATGTTGTAACTATAAAGTAACAGTAATTTGTTCCTTGTGTCAAAAGATTTTGACGATTTTTACTCATGAAAGGTAAATATACAAGATTTTTCCTTATATAATGGTTTATGTGGTCACTGTGTCCTACACAGATTTCAGTGTCCTCCTTTTCTTCTTTTCTTAAGGTCCTTTTGTCATGAACACTGAAGAGGAAATTAATCAAGCAATCAGTGACTATAAATCTGGGACCAATGGATTTGAGAGGGCCAAGATGTGGCAGTCCAAAATCCGTCACACCTGAATGTTCTGGAGTCACCAATTCAAACAGATTTGTATAAATTGTGACATTTTTAAAATTCTGTTGCAGTGTAATATTGAAAGGGTCTGCTCATCTTAAATTAGGTTTTTGTGTTTATAATGAAGTCTCTATGAGCCTTAAGTACTCGTGTTTTGTGATATTTGCAGTGCAACCTTTGTGAGACTTTTTGTGCAATTAATGCTGACCACTTTACCTCTGAACATTAATCACAGGCACTTATAATCTTAAAACTCGAAAAATAATGTTTTAACTGTAATCACATGGTTTTGTCTGTATCTGAGTATCTGAAAAATAGGTCTTACTGCTGTCAATGGTGATTTTAACTGGAAATAAAAAATGACTTGTGAAAATATTTGTTGTTTTAAGACAGATTTAGTATATCAGTGTCATATAAAGTCACAGTTAGAAACAGCTTGTTAAACTCTGAGGATCAACTTTTGTCATACACACTCTTATTTAGTGTCACATGGCTGCAAAAATGGCTGCAAATCACAGCACCACCACTGACGTCTCTTTCGCAGTAAATGACTCTGAGTTTGAGCAGTCAGTTCCAGGCGGAGGCAAGCGGCTCATATCACATTTCAAGCTCATTTTCAGCTGTGACGGGAAGGACATCTCACTCCACCAATCAGCAGTTCTCCTCCAGCCCCTCCCTTTCCCATCCCAGACAATCGGCAGAGTTTGGGTGGGACCTCAGCCAGGCTCACTGAGGTCTGAATCACATTTAAAACACATGCTCCCTTGCAACTCTCTGTCAGCCACAGACTGAAGCTGGAAGGCACGGTGATATCGGATTAAACAGCTGGGGAACAGGCATGCCTGGCTCTCGGACGCCGCTCCACACCGTAAAGGAGGGAAATTGACCGACGCGCCGGATCTCACACCCTTGGCCGCAGTCCTTGCACCGCTGCAGGGCCCGCGGGACAGCGTGAACGGAGGCGTTCTCGACTTGGGTGAGATGTTGCCCTCATTCCTACATGAATGCTCCAGAGCAGAGGCTGCAGCTGGAGTTTTGAACTTGTCCTGCCGGCTCCAAAGACGCCCCCCCCCCCCCCCCCGAGAGAGTTTGGGCCGCCTCCTTGGCAGCGGCCGCCTCGGGTCACGGTCTGTCCGGCTGGTCCTCCTTCTCCTCTGCTCATGCGCAGATCCGAAGGAGCTGGCTGAGGCATCTCGCAGGCTTGGAGGAGCTGCGTTTTATGCCCCTGCTTAAACCATGCTGCGTCTCTCTGACTGATCCCAGTACAGGGGCGCTGCCTGGAGCCTGAAGCAGTGATGAGGATGCACTCTGGGATTGTGATGCATCTGCTGGTGTTCTCCTGCTCCAGGCTGATGTTGGCACACGAGGACCACAGCACTCACAGAGTAAGCAATCACGTCTGCATGTCTGCCTTACGGCTGATGGGATCGGTGATTATCATAGTCACAATGATTTATTTTAGCAAAACCAATCTGGCTGATTTGAAATGTTGAGGATGATATATTTCAGATATGACGTCCTGAAGTGAGTCAACAATAGCTGCGTGTCAGGAGAAAACGATCATTGGCTAACCAGGCTAGATTTAACATTTTGGTCATTCCTGAGATGAAACTCTTTTTGTTATTGCAGTCATGAGCGCCCAGTAGTAATGTCCTCAAAGGCTAGTAATGGTCCTCTCGCAATATAACTGCTTTTTTTTGTTCCTCTGAAGTCTTTCCCGACATTTCCTGGCTCCTACCGTCTGACACCTAATATAGTTAATGATGCCAGTAACATGCACATTTAGGGCAGCTTTAAGGGATGTATTATGAGCTGGTGTTTAATTAAATTTAATTAAATTTGGACTGAAGTGCTAACCAGTAAAGCACCACACCTCTCGGTCTGGAGTTCAGGAGCACAGGAGTGATGTTAACAGGCATGGCAGGGAGCTCGACCCCTGACTCTGTCACACAGGTCAACGCCTTGACGTGTCAGAGTGCAGCCTTTTCTGGGCCGTCACTTCTTGCGTAAGCTGTCATGCATTTATTTAGAGTGGAAGGGCGATTTGGTGTTTCCAGATGAATGGGGTGTGAGCGGAGAGTGGTGGGGCTCACGGCTGAGGAAAGCACCCTGAGGATGAGCGTTTTGAAGTTAGTGAGCAGTGCTCGTCTCTCCCCTCCCCTCCCCTCCCTGGCAGGCCCCCGTGCCTCATTAGCGGCTGGGCTTTCCCAGCCTTAAGCAACGATTGGAAAACTCCCCACACACCCTCTCCTCCTCCTCATCCTCCTCCTGCTCCTCCTGTGTTTTTATGTCAGGTTCGTCTGATTTAAGTGGAAGCAGCCTGTCACGCCCTGGCGCATTTCAGGGATCAGAGCACTCCTATCACTGATGGAGGCGGGGGGAGCAAGCCCAGCAGTGCTCTCTGTCAGCTCACGACTTTATAATATCGCACGACAGCCCTTCCTGCCCTGGTCTGGGCCATTTAACTTTCCATCCGTTCTGCGGGTTTCCCTGCTCGTAAAACATGGTTGGATGTCCCTCTGCCTCGTCCGAGTTCCCCCTCTGCGTTTTACCCACATCCTCCATGCAGTTAGCGTCAAACTCCCTAAATGGCTCGACTAAACAAGAGGGGCTTAACGGGATTGCTGCAGGGTAACGCAATGATGTTTTTTTTTGTGTGTGTGTGACGCCATTTGGTTAATGTGTACGCTAACCAAAGTCTGGCAGTTCGCGTCACCTTTTTTTGCTGCATGTGGAGCATGGCTGTGTGTATGAGAGAGGTAATATAAACAGCCTGCTGCTTGTTTACTTCCTTTCACGTTAGTGTGAGTGAACTGTAAACAGGCGTGGTGTGTTTTAGAAGCTGAGGGAGCACTGGGAATGCCTGCCCGATGCGCATTGCCAGTGACCCCCCCCCCCCCTCCTCCTCTCCTGCAAGGTGAATGGTGGTAAATCTCGGAGCGCGCTGAAAGAGGCCATGGCACCACGCCTGCCCCGGCCTTTCCCGCACCACGCCTTCCACAGTAGCTCATTGTGGAAGGAGGCGCTCCGGTCCAAGCGTGTTTACAGCGCAGCTGTGTCACGGTATGTGAGGAGGCCGTAAACCCAGAGTAGCGGGTCGCAGCAGGGATCCTCTGTAAGGGCTTCCCAATTGCTGACCCACACACCCCCCCCTTCTGCACACACTCCTGCCTGTTCCCCCTGGGGTAGCTCGACAGGTGGCTGTATGACATACACCAGCAGAGGCCAACTTCCTGAGCCCAGCTGTTGTCCATGGGACGATTCGAAGGGGTTGGGTGGCACCGAGCTGTTGAGCGCTAGCTGCCAAATCTGGGTGTGGGCTTTCCCATCTCCATCAGGCGAATGACTGTAGACCTATTAGAGCTTGGAAATACAGCCAGAAGACACCAGTGGAAGCAATCCCCGGTAAATTACTTCCACTGGTAAATTACTTGGATGCCTCAAAATTTGGTGCTTCTGACAGCCAGCACAAACCCCAAAGCCTGGCTCCTCCACTCTGCGGTGTGGTAATTTGCGGCTGTCTGACGTCAGCACTCCCATGCACAGCTGCAAGTCATCAGTGGCTGGCTGATTATCCCCCCATTAACACTGCGGTTCCAGGCAGCTCGGTGTTAAATCCGCCGGGCTCCCACCGCACCATAGAAGCCTCCCCGCACAGGACCGGCCCAAAGCCTGCGTATTGATAGCTCATGTTGTAGAGTTGGAAGTGGTGGGGGAGGGGGCAGGAAGTATGCTTTCGGGAAGCCATACACCTCAATTTTGGGTCAGGGGTGACTTTGCGGCCAGAAGACAGAGTGTATGTGACAATGCAGCATTTTGCAAAAGAGAGATCCAGGGTTAGTCCAGTCCCAGGCCTTGGGTCCTTGCAGAGGGGTGAGTGGGGAGGACCACAGAGGGACAGGTGACAGGTGACAGGTGATAGATGTTGGACGCCGATTCTGAAATGGGAAGCACTGAGCTAACCTGGTCTCCTGGGGTTTGAACCACCAGCGCTGCAGTCCTCCCTCCATCAGCCATAGGGCAGACGTACCTACAGGATATTCTGTAGCAGCAAAGTTGAAGGACATGTGTTGGATTTACATGGATAATATGTGAAAAACTGTAAGCCATTCAAGCCACTCCAGGTAAGAGTTTCAACTTAGCAAAAACCTAATGTGATGAAATGGTAGGGGTAATGTAATGTAATGGTAGGTAGTGGACTGGAGGCCCTTGCCATTCTTTGATTTGTGATTCGTGATTCAATTCATGATTTGTGATTCATGAATTCAGATTTGTGATTTGTGACTCATGAGTTGCATTTCGGGATTTGCAGTTATTTATACCTCTGCAAAGCAGCACACCCTGTTTCTAGGACGCGGAGCACTGCGCCAACCCATGCTGCATTTATTTGACATATCACACATTTATATAGTTATTACAGAGCTATAAGGATACATATGAATACCTTGTTTATTGAATTATTACAATGTATTTATACTGAAAATGTGGTTGTTGAGAGCAAATTCTCTTTTGGTCCATCCAGTGACCATCTCTTCTTTTATTCCTTTTTCATATTATTTCACAAAAGCTGAGTAATTCAAGAGCACTCACATCGCTTACAGTTACCTCAGTGAAATTGAGTTAGTGCAGTATCAGACTTATTTTGGAGGACACTGTTGTAGTCACTACTACAACACTATGGCAGGTACTAGGATTCTTCCCAATCATACAGGCAAGAGAGGAAAATTCTGCTTGCTGCCACAGCCAGTCAAATTGCAGCTCACTCAAGTGCCAATGAACACTGAGATGGTGAGCTGTGTGTTGCTTCCTTTCTCTGTACTTCCATTGTACTCCACTGTACTTACACTGTCCTTCTCTGGCCTTGTGCTTCCATTAATATTCATCATGAAACCACAAACAAGGAAACTTTTAATTCCCACAAGGACAGCCAGAAATTATGTCCATTTGCTTAATATGGTATGTGTTTGGTCTTATGTGGTTGTAACTCTGTTAACAACTCTCTGCAGTAAAAAGAATATTGAGAACGTTGAGAAAAAAATTCAGCTATTCTCATTGTTATTACATACGCTGATTCATGAGTTTGGATATGTGCCACTTGGAAATATTTCAGCGCAAACTGCTTTAGGTGAAGCCAGTTTGCATGGCAAGGGACATATATATATGCTGTATGGTCTTAGCAACAAAGTCTGCAAAGTCTGTCAAAGTGACAATGCCAGTTGGACATTTCTGTGATTTTTTTGTGAATAGTTTTGAGAAGCAGTTTCTCATAATACACTTTATGGGCAAATATTGACTGTGCCAAGAAAGAACAAAGAAAGCTTGTATTTGCTTGTATTTCTTCCTTTTGATGAAATACATCTCTAAATACAGTTCTGCATGTGTATCTTCCAAAATACACAAGTGCATTCCTGCTATCAGAACTGTCAAACACCAGCACATCATTACGGTGGTTTGTTAGTACTAACCAATTGGTATTTCTTCTATATGTACACCCGATTGCCTTAACTGTAGTTCTCATTGCTTACTTTAAAACTCATAACTCCCACACGACAAGAAATCATGACTTTGATCTTTTTCCCTAAATAATGTCAGTTTTCATGCTTGTAGCTAAATCATGGGGCAAGGGCTTTCTCTGTCGTAATACAATTAAAATGTGTTATTAATTGACCCCGCTGTCCAATATGCCTGAGAAATATTGCATGTTAGCCTTGAAGATTTAAGTAGCATAAAGTGAGACATACAAGGATGCATTTTAGTAGACATTCGAATAGAAGAATGACGCCCCCTTGTGGAAGGGAGAGTAATAATGTCAGAGAGAGGGAAAGAGGGAAAGAGAGCTTGCACATCTCAAATGTGTCTCTACCTGTGCCTACAGTCGTGATGGTATGTCTTATCATGCATTCTTGTTACTGTTGTTTATTTATTAACTTATTATGTGACTGTTTTGAAATGCACTAATGATGAGCAATTTCTGAATTTGCCAAAAACCTGTTTGTTTGTAATCACTGCGATCCGCCTTTCCCCTCCCCTCTCCTGCAGTCAAGGAACCAGGAGCAGTGGGAGAGGGATGTGAGGTCGGCCTCAAGCCTGGAGGAGCTGCTGATGCTGACCGACTACCCTGACTGGAAGCTCTGGAAGTGCCGCCTCCGACTGAAGCACCTGGAGTCGTCCTCGTACCCAGAGTCCCACTTGGCCTCCGCCAGGGCCAACCGCCCCCCTCGTTACGCCGCCGCCTCCTACAGCCTGGAGATCCTGAAAGGTGAGCACCGGAGGGGCTGTGCTAAGGCAGGGCCAAAGCCGGGTGCTTCTGGCAAGCCGTCTGTGGAAGCACGTCACCCGTGTTGCTCGGGTAAAGGGTGGCGTGTGAATGAGATGGTAATGCCAACCTAAGCCAATGACTTGAGCTGATGAAAGACCAATACTTCCGTGTCGTCACACAGGGGGCTGGTGGCAGAAAGTGGCTTTGGCTCCCGTAGACTTACATGCAAAATTCACGACTTTCTCAATGTTATTAAATAAGTTTACCATGTTTATATAATGTCGGTATATATATATATTTTTTGCATTGTAGCAGTCTCATACTACCAAATACTGTATATTCTCACCAACATGATCACATGAGTAACTTTAGAGATTTATTTTAACGCTGGTTTTCCCACATAAAGATAGCTGACCGAATGCATGTGTCAGCCAGCGCTTTAACAGTCACCGACCGTCTTGGTAAATTAACTTATTGATTATCTAAGTGCCTTAGATAAAGCATAAAACTTCACATTGGGATTTCGTTTTTTATTAATATTACACCTGACAGCACAACTCTTCGCTATTACTATTAGGCTACTGGGGATCCGTTGATATGTGGCTAAACTGCTACCTAGCTGCTAACTAGGTAACATTACTAGCCTGCAGATTCCCCATACAATCATATAAGAACATAAGAACATATGATGACGAGAACAGGCCATTTGGCCCAACTAAGCTCGCCATTTCTTAATTAAAGAGTATCCAAAACTGCATCAAGTCTAGACTTGAACACAGCAAGGGTCTCTGCCTCAACTACATGACCTGGCAACCTATTCCATGTATTGATAACTCTTTGTGTAAAATAATATTTCCTTACATCAGTGTGGAACTTAGTCTTAACTAGTTTCCATTTATGTCCTCTTGTTTTACAGACTGAACTCACCCTAAAGAATCTATTATAGTTAACCTTATTGATTCCTTTTATAAATTTAAATACCTCAATTAAATCACCCCTTAGCCTCCATTTATATTTCATGCCAGGAACTAATTTAGTTGCCCTTCTTTGAACCTTTTCTAAAGCTTCGGTATCTTTTTTATAGTGCGGTGCCCAGAACTGCACACAGTATTCCAGGTGCGGTCTGACTAAGGCATTGTATAATTTCAATATAACCTCTTTAGATTTATACTCAATACTTTTGGCTATATATCCCAGCATCCTGTTGGCCTTTTTTACTGCTACAGCACACTGCCTAGATCCTGTTAAGCTTGGGTCAACCATTACTCCCAAGTCCTTTTCACATTGAGCACATTCTAGTTTTTTTCCACCCATGAAGTAGTCTTGTCTAAGGTTCTTATTTCCTACATGCAAGATTTTACATTTATCTAAATTGAAAGTCATCTGCCAGGTATCTGCCCACTTTTGGATGCTGTTTAGGTCTTCCTGTATTACCTTAGTTGATTCTATACTGTTGGCTAGACCCCCTAGTTTTGTGTCATCTGCAAATTTTACTATTTTACTTCTAACCTCTGCATCAAGATCATTTATGTATATAAGAAATAGCAAAGGCCCCAACACCGATCCCTGCGGGACTCCACTTCGTACAGGACCCTGCTCTGATACAATTCCTCCCACAGTTACAGTCTGCTTTCTATTAGACAGCCAACTTCGTACCCACTCGGTGATAGCTCCGATATGGTCTTCCCCGAACGGTACACGTTACCTTTACAATTTTTTTTAATTGTAGGTGCACAGAATCGTTACTGTAGACAGATGTTATTTAATATACATCTGATAGATCATGTAAAAATTATAAAATGTAAGATTGCACGATGATAACACAATAAAACACACTGTCAAGAATGGTCAATTTTCTGTTGGTACTGGTTAGGCTACTGCCTGGTGGCTTTCCACCACCAGCTAATGCTCACGCGCCGCAAATGTTTGTAAATATAGGAAATGCAAAGTTAACGTACCAAATAATCATAAATAGCCTACCGCAGCCACCTTGTGGTAAAACATATGAATGAATGCTCATTTAGACCTATTAGCAATGTTGATAGTCTAATTTAGACTGATACGCTGTGGGTAGGCTACCTGCATTTAAAGGGTTCAAATAGGCTATTTTTTGCGGCTCCAGGCAGATAGTGAAGGCTCTTTAGATAGTGAAGGTTGCCGAACCCTGACACAGACAGTTGCCTAAGCTTCGAAGCTGCCTAGATTGGGATGAGAGATATGAGGTCTGCCTCCTGCCAGAACGAGGTGCTGATGCTCACTGACTTCCCAGACTGGAAGCAGCCTCCCAGCTGCCTCACTGTTCCCAAATGAATGTGTTGTGCTGTTGTGTCTTTGGCAGCCATTGATGACGAGTGGCAAAAGATCCAGTGCATGCCCAGGGAGACATGTGTGGACGTGGCCAAGGAGCTGGGTACCAGCCCTGACATCTTCTTCAAGCCGCCCTGTGTCTCTGTCTTCAGGTGCAATGGCTGCTGCAACAAAGAAGGCGTGTCGTGCAGAAATACAAGTACTACCTATGTTAATAAAACAGTGAGCACACTTCCTTATTTACCTCTTCAGTTACCTCTGTGATAACAGCATGTGGGTGTATGTGCTGGTGTATTATTAGTGAATAATTTCATATGCCCCCATTTCCTCTGTAAATCAAGTGTATTGCATCTTTATGATCAAGTACTCACTTCTACCTAAGTGCTAAGAGGTCATTATGCTGATCTTATAAACCAAACTGTAAGAGGGTTTTTTTGTTACTGTGTGATTACTTAGTAATGTGTTAAATCCTGTCTGTTTCTGTACTACACAGCTCTTAACCGTGATACCATATAAACACGGGCCAGAGCCGGTTCTATTAAAGGTGGCCAATCACACCGAGTGTAAGTGTATGGAGCCGTCGATGATCAGGCGACACGCCCACCCTCTGGGTAGTACCGGGTGAGTCACATGATCGAAGGGGGTCAGAGGAGTCTTCAGCACTGCCTCTCCCAAACCCTATGTCCTCTCACTAAAGTCTAAATGTAGTTTATGTGTAGTTTAAGTAGGTGAAGAATGTAGGAAATTCAACATATTTGATATGGTATGGCAGCAGTTGTATACTGATTATGCTTTCTATTACAAATACTACCTTACATTCTCCTGACAGTTTGTGTCATAGCAGCTATGCCGCGCTACAAAGAAAGGTCAGGATGCGATAGCATCTGCTCACAAGGTCCTCACAGCCCAGAAAAGAGCAACTTTTTATATAGCAAATAATAAGTCATGCCTCAGATGGCCAGTTTATACTTGTAATGTTATTAACTGTGATGACTGGTGCCATTGTCTTCCTGTAGTTTCCAAAGCATGTGTGACTATATGTGGTATTTTAGCGTTTGAAATTGCATTTAATCAATTTCATCACCTGAGACGACACATTATGTGAGTGTTCAGTTTGAGCCGAGCTCCTCTGTGTGACATCTGTGGCATCCGCAGGTTCCCACGGCAGCGGGTGACGCTGTCCGGTTGTGCGCTGTATGTTCTCACAGGTGTTCACCTAAGTGTGCATTACTCACAGGTGCTCCCCGGTGCTCCGGATCTCGGAATCCAAGGATTCCCGCAGGTTGTGCGCCAGCGGGTTGATCTGGGACTGCATGGCAGAGAGATGCATTCCGTATCCATCCAGCCAACCAGGTGCATCTCGCGCTCCAAAGGGTCTGCTCCAGCTGATTACTCCCAATACCACAGGGTAGACACACAAAACTAAGCACCAATGTGAAATCAAAATCTTGCCTTTTTTAATGTCGAGTGAGGTCAATGGAGGGGTGGTTGCCAGTGTATTATGTTAAAGGTTCACATTAAACCGTAATGCTTTAGGAGTTGGTGTCGTAACATTCCAATGTGATATGTAACATTGCAACTGCCTGCATTTTAAAATGGCTGATATTTTTTTTTTGTCTGTTTTTCCCACAGAATCCTCTTCTAGCCCCCGGATGCCGGACTGTGAGATTGACGTTGATCGCTGCGACTGTGTTCCCAGTAACAGCACGCGACCCCTCTACCCCTGTCACCTGAACTCCACTGTGTGCACCGCCAAGGGCAAACGTTTCGACCGGGTCACCTGCAGGTGTGTTCTCCCATCTCAAACCGAGCTGTTACCAAGGTGCCTCAGTCAACCGGCCTGTATTTTTAAATCACCACATTTCTGTCTCTTCGCATCATTCTTTTTGTAAATTCATAATATTTCAGTAGCGTGGGGATACAGTACAATGCATAGCTATGGTGTCCCCCTAAAGAACATGCTTTGTTCTGCTCTCTGCAGGTGCAAGTGACTACCCCCAGGACAAAGCAAAGACATTCTGCAAGGAAGCGGAGAACCAGCCTTTATTTATTACTCTCTATTTATATCACACACACTTCATTCCTATTAACCCCTGTCCCTATAAAATGACAGTGCTGAGTGTTTTAACATGTTGCTTGTGCTGTTACATAAAAGATTACACAACTGTCCCCTATGCACTGAATGATCATGTAATTTACTTTTTAAAGTAATATTTTTATAATTTCCTCCCTTCAGTAACAATTCCTATTTAAATGTATGTAAATAAAAAATTATTACTTTTTTGTCTGTTGCTTTACACTCATTATTTTAATCATAGTTGCCATGACAGAAAATGTATGGTAATGTTTTCCTGTTTACTGTGTGGGTAGAAACACAATGCCCTTATATTCATGTTATTTAGTAGTTCACATATTGGATTTGGACATTTGTTGATATCTTTCACTTCAAAAGAGTGACTTTGTCCCCTTTCATATTAATTTCCACAAAAATCAGCTTCTATGAATTATGAGAAGAACACTAATGTGTGTCGCTAGCAAAGCTGCTCTGGTCCCCAGGCGATTTGGCAGTGAGTAATACGAAAATTCAAACGACGATATAGTAAGTACAACTGAGCTCTCGGTGAAATACATGTAATTTCAATGACGTCAGTAAACGAAAAGGAATGTTCCCTGACCGGGAATCGAACCCGGGCCGCGGCGGTGAGAGCGCCGAATCCTAACCACTAGACCACCAGGGAAGTTAGTAGTACTTAGAATGGTATGACATATGAATATGATCATCCGTCATTATCGTCATCATTGTTGACTTAACTGTGTATTTGATACGTGCCTACAACCGTTTGCGTTTTTATCCCAGGTATTGAAGGTTCTCCCTTCATTTTTTTTTTCTCCCTCCCTCTCTCTCAGCTGTGAGAAATAGTCGAACCACAGGCCATACTTGAATTTGTACAGCAATTTGTAGAGAGCCACTTTCTCCCAAGAGTACAGCTGCTTAAAGCCCTTTTCCGCTGTTCGTGACCGGGACGACGGTAAATATATCGTCTGTGTAATTCCTGGAATTTATAGTAAATTCATTTTCACACACTTTTTAACACTTTTCACACAGATTAAAGTTTTATATTGTTGGCAGTGATATGCCCCATTTGTAAGTAAAGATTTCGATTTTTCTCTTGTCAGCAACGCAGTGAGATCCACGAGGGGCCTCTTGTGTCAGAGTCCGTCTTCCGCCAGTCCAAGAGTAGCCTCCCCTGACTTTTGATGTAGCCGTGGCTGTGTATTGCTTCAGTTTACAGGGGCAGTGGTGAAGGTGCTGGAAAAGAAGTAATCAATAGTTGGTCAGTTTAGCTGGACAAAAACTACAGCGATCTGCACTACGTTGTATTTTAAGGTGTACTCACTTTTTGTTGACAATTTTCGAGTTTTGTTTAGTGTATGTTCTAGAAGAGACTGAAAGCCTAAATAGTAATCTTCTACAACATGTACTAATATACATATATAATCGAGGATTGCTAACGGACCCCCCCCCCCCGCCAAAAAAAAAAATGGCTAAAAGTATCTCGTTCAATTTTCACTTACTAAATCGGCATGGCTGCGTGGGTTTGTATGGTATTTGTTATTTTCCACATGCGCTCTCTTTTACACCAGACCCGATAATGATTATATGAGGGAAATATGTAGGCCTATTTGTAGACAGGATTTCTAACAACTTTAGACACATAACTACGCGCACAGATTAACTGTTTTAATTGTGCTGCATTTATGAACTATGAACGCATACGATATCCTAACATTAACTAAATTTAATTGCGTTAATTAATGTTTGTGTCGTGTCGTGTTACCTGGAAAAATAGAAGGTTCGCAGTACAGATAAGCACACTTATTTTGGCCTTTAGTGGCTGCGTGAGACTGTGTAGGCACAATTAATGAATGTCTACTCACATATGCAAGGGTGAAGAGGAACAACAGAGATAAGGTCGTTGTGACCGTGTTTACTGGAAATCTTTCCAGGCTTTCAGTGCTACCACACTTCATGTTCTCCACTTGTCAGTAGCGTGTCTCCAGGGGTGACGCCTTGGCTGCCCCGGGTTAGTGTCATTGCAAACCCTCTGGCTGGATATCCGCGGTAATAGTTCACGGTTGTGCTCCCGACGATGGCACTTAACTCCTCTTGTGGCGGTGTGTCCCACAATGGCACTAATGATTCATTGTTTGTGTGGCTAATTGCCAAATCATAAATAACACACTTCATTTAAGTCTCTCTGGATAAGAGCACCTGATCTATGAACAAATGTAAATGCACTACCATTTTTGCTTGCTTATTCCTGTTTTAATAGTTATGTTTATGCTCCTCGCAATGCACATTTAACGTTCTCGAAATTGTACGTTGCTCTAGATAAGAGCGCTGGATACATAAATAATATAATGTAAAAAGGAAATTTTGTAAATGTTATGCTCTGCTTTCCCAATACTATGCAGCATTTATATTGGGAGCCACGCTACGCAGCTAATCACAGCAACCTAATTCCTTATTGTGTGAATTGTTGTATAATTAATGGATTTAATAAAGTGTTTCTTTTGCCTTGCCCAACTTTTTTTCATAATTTAATTGACCCCCAAACCTTTCTTGCTAGGTGAAGGCATAGTCATTTCTGTATGTTGCAGTGCACTGAGCCGTCGGCAATGACAATCAAATTGGGGGTGGGGGAGGTGGGTTGTATTGTATAACTCCAGGTGCACATTTAATTTGCTATGGGAACAGGGGATAACAGGCTTTGCAGTGTCAGTCTATTTACTAGGCATTAAAGGAGCAGAAGGTTAATATGGTGATATTAATTCTATGTGCGGTTTTCTGTATTTTTTTATGATGGCTGTTCAGTGCATCATCTATCATTTTTTACCTGAAATAAGATATGATTATAATCAATCCTAAGTAACACGTCTATCTCAGTGTTTGGCAAGCTGTGTAGGATGCAGCTCCCACTCCTCCAGTACAATTGTACTGTGTTCTGCAAGCTCTCACCTCGTCTTGAACTATAACCACAGTCTGAACCAGACCCAGGCAGAGCCAGAACCATCAACCAGGCTTCAGGAAGCTAAGTATAACATGTAAATAAGACAGAAGTTGCAGGTTTTGTTACCCTGTGAATAAACCAGCCAAAATGGTAGATGATGATATGAGTAATTCGGTCACATTCTGCATTCTTCTGTTATCAAATGTACTTCAATCCTCAAAATTACTTTAATATCCAGTAGAAAAACCATGAAAGGAAACTACTGCATGTTTAAAATTATTGTATTTCCTATTGTTTGTCTAGGGTCATTGTGTTTATAAGACACTTATTTGACTGTGTGCAATTTCAGCTGCATTTTTCTTGTTGTAGTCGTCTTGTTTTTGGTTTTGTTTTTGTTTTTTTGTGCTGGACAGTTCATTCAGTGGCCAAGTAGAAATGCACTGGTCACAGCCCTCCAGAAAGTCTGTGCCAAAAGCACATATGTGAAAGTAATTGAGCTTGCCGCTCTCACCCTCTCTCGCATGCGCGTAAGCACACACACGCCAGTGCAACATGAGTCCCCGTGACCGCTGCTGCATGCTGTAAACAACAGACCGTCTGTGGAGACGCAGCGCAGGGAAGCCAGCGCAGGGAACCCGTCGGCATGACCGAAAGCCTGACTCTTCCCCCTCTGACCTGTGCAGGGAGGAGGCAGGACATTCGGGGGATCTCGGCCCTGTCCTGGGACTCCAGACATGACCTTTACGGGAACTACATCTGTCACACGTTTCAGGGGGGTGAGTGGGAGTCACACATATCCTCTAGCCAAAGCAAATGAAAAATAAACAACAACCATAAACATAAAACGCAAGATTTTAGAGTCAAGTGGATTTGTGTAGAGTTGAATGTGAAACCTCTGCCTGAGTGTGAATAAAGCTGGAGTTAATAGATAGAGCACCTGTTTATGGTATCAAGGTAGCATTTGTAAAGAAGGAAAGGTATAACTGTAATGAAGCATTCTCAAAGTAGAGGTAGGCATCTCTGTGTTGATGAGCTGTGTAAAAATCAAAGAAAACATGGATTTTCATTATCCCAAGCTGTATATTTCCAAATGGTCCAGTCTGTGAAGCACACTGTGGGAGAATGGTCTGAGCTGACTTTGCCAGAGAGGGGCCTCTTCATCACTTTTCTAAACCAAGTGGGTGGACTAATGTAACAATGTGAGTCTTTATATATATGGTAGGTGGGGCAAGGGCTTATTACATGCCATGCATCTGAGGTTGGTAGCACATATGTTTTTAATTTTGCTAAACAGAAAATATCATCTGGTGGTTATTGCCGTGGTGAGTTCAGAAATGTGGTTATGTATTTACTTTTTTTTACATTTCCCCTTCAAGTCATGACTTGATGAAAATAAACCAAGCTGAAACAGAACACCGTCACAAAAGTCATTCTCAAGTCTCGGCTCTTCTTTCTTTCTACCATAATGTGGAGCACCTCATTCAACTCTGAATGAAGTGTGCATTCCAGAATCAGTCAGCTCTCAGTGACGTGTGAATTCCAGAAACTTTTAGCTTGCAATGATTTGTGCCTTCCTGAATCCCTTACTTATAACTGCAACACTGCCAGGGAACAGGATTTTAGGACAGCTTTTACTTCAACTTCAGTCCTGCCTTGTGGGTGCTGCAGATCCTAAAATAAAAGTATTGCGAAAAATGTTTTAGGGACCAGTCCACAACTGATGTCAGTGTCAGATTTCTAAGGAATTTGATAAGACGGTTGAGGTGTGGCTGAAAACACAAGTCTTTGGTAATGATTGGAACTGTTCACTAAGGTATTTTTAGCAGTTGTCACGTTTAAAGATTCACACCCCAACAGCGTAAAGGGTGGGGCTGAAATTAGAATAAAACTGGTCAGTTGACCCATTGTCTAGCACCCTCTGAAAGTGGGGACTCCAGATTTTTTATGGAAAGCACAAACACATTAGAGTTGAATGAGATGCTGTACACAATTATAGTTAAATTTGAGCTCAGAGCTTCATAATCTTAGCATGAAATGACCCATAGCAAAAAAACCTGAAAATTTTTTGAATATTTTCTTTTTTAAGTGAGCAGATATGTGAACACAAAATTAAAGCACTAACATTGAAAGACACACTCAGTACAGGGCATGTTTCTGTACCTTAAAACCCAGCCCATTTGAAAAAAATGCTAAATAAATCCAGTTTTATCACACTGAGGATTTGTATATATGTGTACCTGTATTTGTATTAAAGTGTCTTGTAAGTAGGATAATGTGAAACTCAGTGAGGATCAGGTTACAGGAACCTATGTGGCATGGTCCCTTTGTCATTAAAAGCAGGGCTATCCTTCGGAGGAGGTGTTAGCCTGGTATCCTGATAAAGCAGGCAAGGGCCCGTGCATTTCATCTCATTCACAACAAGCTTTGCTCTGCTGTTGAGGTTTTTGTTTTAAAATGGCTGGTATGCAGGCTGAGATTGCTGTGGGACAGCGACCTTGGAGCAGAGAGTTTCACATATACGGGGGGTTCATTTGCAATACCCTCATGGCTGGTAGGTTTCATTCATTATGTTTTACAGGTCAAACATTCTCTGTGGTACTGTTATTATCCTGTGTTCTAACCATATTTACCTCATCGTTTGGGTTTTACTCATGCCTTTGAAAACTAGGAGAAAGTGGTGTGAAAAATGAAGGCTATAATCAAATGTTGTAGGCTGCCTTTGTGAGTATGAGGTCAGAACACCAGGCTTCTGTTTGATGGAAGGAGCATGACTTTTTAGGCAACAACTGTTGGGAGTACAGCAGTTTAAGTTCTTTCCCCTTATCAAAGGTATTGTTCAGTTGTTTTACCAGAGGAGCAGAACACACCATGAGGATTTGGTGCAGTTCTGTCATTTATTTATGTGTTGCACTGTTGCACCTAAGTACACCCTGTACTAAATCCTGGGATTTCTGTTCAGATGTACTACCTGACCAAAACCTCACGGCATTATCCTGTGGTTTGAGGAGGATATCTATTGTCAGGATTCACTGTGGGTGAGGGGCACAGATGACTGTGCATGAATGCTGGGTCCTCTCTCACATGGAAAGTCATAAGTGTGTGTGTGTGTGTCCTAGGATCGTGGGCAGACAGGTCCCCACTCCATGAGGCTGCTTTCCAAGGACGGCTGCTCTCCCTCCACACACTAATTGCACAGGTACACTGAGAATCACTCCACAACAAAAGCTTTTATTAAAGCTTTAGCGTTAATGTACTGATATGCAATTCTAATTCATCACCTTGAATTAGGTTTTCCAATAATGTGATTTTCTCATTCTTCTTTTGTCCAGGGCTTTAATGTGAATATCGCCACTATGGACAGAGTGACGCCCCTTCATGAAGCCTGCCTGGGGGGTCATGTGACTTGTGCCAAGTTGTTACTGGAACACGGGGCCAATGTATGCATTTGGTTTCTATTAAATACACACACCTTAATGCTCTGGGATGTTTTCCACATGGCTTTCGGCTGTGTGTTGACAGTGTTTGTTTGTGTCCATGTGTAGGTGAACGCTGTAACAATCAATGGCGCCACTCCGCTCTTTAACGCCTGCGTTAGCGGAAGCACTGCCTGCGTGAACCTGCTGCTGCAGTACCGCCCCACGCCTGACCCCGCCCACCTGGTGGCCTCGCCCCTGCATGAAGCCGCAAGGAGAGGTGCTGCCCATGCATTTGCCTGCTTCAATGAATTGAACTTTTTGCCACATGACAAAACATTTGCTTTCTCCCTTGCTGGCTTCCTTCTCCTTAACAGGGAAAAGCAACTCTGGAGAGCTGGACATGCCTTTGGTTTTTAGTCTGAATAGTTTGAGTGCACGATAGTTTGGCTGATACCATGACCTAACAATGAACTCAGTTGCAGCAAAAAAGCACCTGGGACACAATGATTCACAAGCTTTGGACCTGTCATTTTCAAAAGGCGCTTGTGATAAATATTTATGTCGAGTAGACTGTTGAAGACAACATAGAGAATGTTTTTTTCAGTATTGATTCTTGTTGCGGTGGGTCTAGAGAGGGTTTAAATGAAGTCCTTGGTACTCAGCCCTGGTAGGCCTTGGAGTCTGCAGCCTTCTCTTACAACTGCTTCACTATCTGAATCAACAAGTCATTGTTTTGATTGAGCCAATTTTGTGGTCTGAAGATAACTGGAAAACATGCAGGACTGCAGCCCTCCTGCTGTGATAGTGATGGCTGCCTATTTAATACTGCTGCCCTCTGCTGGAGGAAAGTTGTGGATCATAAACGCAAAGACTATGCTTTTAATGGACACTGGTACAAACAACATTTTAACAGGCATGTTAACATTTTATTTAAATCTGTCTGTATGACCAGTTTCTAATGTAGTTAGCTTTCAAATCAGGTCACGGCATTTATGAGTTCAAATTTGTAGTCTTGACATTGAGGACTGCTAAAAGTGATAATGATTTGTACGTTGGTGGGTGTCAGCCAGAAGTAATTGGCCACTTATCTGAAGCAGAAAGCCTCTTTTGCGAAACAAAGAGTAGCCATTAGGAAGGGGGATGTGGTCTACCATTGTGTTGGAATGTTTTGAGGTGTCAGTACCATTGAATAGTGAAAGGCTGTACTTCTTTTAGGGAAAAACTGTTGGTTAAGAATGTTTGGTAAAGACTGCTGTCTTCTGTTGTCAGGTCATAGGGAATGTATGGAGATTTTAATCGCCCACGGAGCAAACATTGACCTGGAAATATCACAGCTGGGAACTCCCCTCTATGCCGCCTGCGTTGGCCAAAGACCAGACTGTGTGGAGAAACTCCTGCAGATAGGTTAGTCTGCTCCTTTGTAAAACACAATACATAGACATTTACCTTTACGTACACCAGCTTTGCAATTGTGTAACGTGAATTACGCTCTTGCGAGTCAAAAGGAGACCAAAACATCATACGCAATCATCATCTTTGTCTTCACGTGTGTGCGTGTTTCTCCCAGGAGCTGATGTCCACCGCGGGAGGGCCCGGGACAGTCCCCTGCATGCTGCTGCCCAGCGGCCCAGCGTGAGGGTGGTGGAGCTGCTGATGGAGTATGGGGCAGATGTGGGGAGAAGGAACTCTGAGGGGAGAAGGCCAGTGGAACTGGCAGAACATTGCAGCCCTGTAGAGAGGGCACTGCGGCTGAGAGAGGGTACAACAGCCTGCACATACACACATATACACATGGGTGCATACATGTACATGTGCACACACAAACAAATACACACATACAAAACCAGGCTCATAAAAACACAGATATATATATATATATATATATATATACACAAGCACATTACAGACCGAAGGACACACCGAAACGCACATACACACACTCACACACACAGGCAAATAGACACACACACGAGCCCCACTCAGCAAGTCAGCCTCTACATTGCTGCAAATTCTCTACTGAGGTTCTCACTACATTAAAAGCACCAGGAATTAGTTTCTTGCTTATTAGTCATGGGGCTGACCTTATTGGAGATGCTGGCTGTGGGGCAGATATCTACATAATGAGAACGAATGGCTATGCACGTTAGAGACAGAGAAAATTGGAAATAATTATTGTCTGGTTTTTTATTCTCTTTAATGGTCTCATTGGCGGAACTTGAAAATGTTTTCCAGAGCACTAGTGATGAAATGGATGCAGTCGATATCTTTGCCAGAGCCATCTGAATACTTCTGTTTCATTCAGCCTGAAATCCTCACCACCCTCTTGTCTCTCCATGCAATGTGGTCTTCTCTCTTACCTGAGATCTGATATTTTTTTTCCCAGGTCCCTCTGCGCTCTCCCAGCTGTGCCGTCTCTGTGTTCGCCGGTCTTTAGGACGGTCACGTCTCCACACGGTGCCCAATCTCCCCCTACCCCATCTGCTCAGGGACTTTCTGCTGTACAGATGACAGACCTCCTTCAGGTGGGAGGTGTCTCTTTGACATCCCATTTAAAACTAGAAATACAAAATCTCTATTGGACTCATTTCTTTTTCATTGTTTTTTGCTTGTTTTGATTTAAAGTACAATGTCCATTCAGTGAAAACAGTCATAGGTTTTAGATTGTGAGTATATATGTATACTCTGTACATATCCACAATCAGCAAAATTTGCTTTATTGCAAAACTATTTTATTTGTAAATAAAAGTTGACTTCAGAGCATTGGTTGTAGTGTGTTCCTTGAATGAGAATATGCTGTAGAGACAAAAAGTAATCGGCATGCTATCTGTGTAGCTACAGGGCAGCAGTTAACTTAACAGTTGAGCTCAGTACAGGGGGTGGTGCATTGATGCTTTCAGGATGTGTGTGTTTAGCATGTTTCCATTAGTATCCTTTTATTTAACCCATATTCCTAAGAGGAGCCTATTAAGTACAGCATCTCTTGACCTAACCAATCAAGCAAATATTTTTCAATACATGAGTCCTAAAAGCATTGGATACAGCAGCACACACTCAGGCAAACACAAATGGAGACTAATCATGATTTATTTTTTCTCCCAGAAGTCATTTCAAGTATGTTTTTTTCTAAATATTGTATAGGTGCTATAGGTTCCTGAGCTGAGCACTTCCTGTTGAAGGGTAGTTGCACTGTAAAAGCACTCAGGTGTTCCCACCTCCCACTCAATATATGTGTCTGTATGTACAAGAGAGCATTCATAATCACATCTGTTTTAAGACTTGTTGCAGTACTATTAAATATTCTCATGGGTCTCATCATTTTCCTTGGAATTAAATGGGCTCACTTCTTATGTCTTGATTACAAATAGAGAATAAATATGTTTAACTATTTAACTAAATATTTAATTAAGCCACTCTGTTGCTCCCAGCATGGGAGTGACTTGTTCTTTTCATTGCCCCAGAGCATGCTTTAGGAAGATTAATGGGTTTTTCTCAGCTAGTTCTCCACCATGTCATTATTGACTTCTGCAGTAGCCCATTCTCTGAGGATTCTTGTATTTTTATCCTCACGCACATCCAGATGAGATAAGAGAACTCTGCATTTTCTCTGTCTACTGGTGGTGGTAGAGGCTGCAGACAGCTTACAACACGCATCCCTTCCCTCATGAGCCCTGTGCCCTCATTTAGGTGGCCTCAAAGTCTCATTCAGCACCCCTGGGGGAGCAAGACGTGACCCCCCGAGGCTGCGCTGGTGCTTGTGTGTTTTAATGCGATAGCCATCAGGCCACCGCAACTGTTCACACCTCCTCTCTGGTGTCCATGGTGTCTTACAGGGACACACACTTGATCCCTGTCATCTCATTTCCCATCATGCCCTGCTGCAGAGATGTTCCCTGACAGATTAGCCTTGACACTAATGGAATGTACAGCATGGCACATCCTCCCGGAGTCATTTTGATCATTCCACATCTGTCAGAACTGATGGAGTGTTAGTTTTATGTCAGCTGCCCTCAAGAGCATTGTAGTCCCAGTCTAGGGGGTAGAGAGAGAGCGTATGCTCTTTGTACAGCACCAGGAGATCCTCTACCTCTCCCCTCTTCTCCACACATGCCACTTTAAATCAAAACAGAAAAGGTCAGATCTTTAAATAAAAAACAAAAAGTCAGGTTAAATTAGGTGAGCATTTCTTTTTCTTTACCTTGATTATTGATTGATTATCACTTAGGATAAATCATTCAAGTTTCACAACATTGTAGAAACACCTGTTGAAAATACTATGAGCTATGAACAGGTGACATGCGTTTGTGACATTTAAACAGATTGGTTCAGTATTATCTGATCAAATCATATTGAGGAGTGAAATGAACTGATGTTTATATTTAAACTGGCCTTCACCTTCTCTGCCCTCCATCTCTCACCATCATTTGAAAAGCAAGTCCTGAAAAGACAGCAGGAACAACAGATCTATTAAGATGACTGCAAACTTCACACTTATAATGAAGATGTGAAGCATCTTTGTTTCATTGTCATACTGTGCGAGGTCTTGCCATCAAAACAGTCTAGCAATTTGATTTATTTTTGTCTGCACAATGAAAGAACATTTAACACTAATGGGCTTCAGACTGAGAAAAGTTTCACGTTAACAGAAATGAGGTCAAATACATGGAACATCAAATAAATTGCCAAGGTAAATCTGTATATGTAAAGGAATACATTTGACACAACTGAAGTACTTGAATATTATGTCAACTATCTGAGTGTTCAGTTGATATAAATTTCCATATAATCAAAGTGTGAAGGTGTGTGAAGTGGTTATATCAGTACTTCTATTCGGCTTACAGTCTGAAAAAGGGACTGCACCTGGCCGTGAGCCAAGGTTGTTGACTCCCCAAGGTTGTGGACATCATAATCAGGGAAAAAAGGGGGGAGATGGGATGGAGGAGGGATGCCATGAACAGATGAAGCAGAAAGGAAGTGGTAAGTGGGATATTTATAGTAATGGACGGAACTGGTTTCTCTCTTTTTGTTTAATTGGGTAGGGATTGTCTGAAAATTCTTTGCTCCAATCTTTGTTTGGCTCGTCAGTTAGCAATGTCAACAATTGCTGATCCCAGCTCAAGATCTGTAATTTCTGAATTTTTGAAAGAGGAAATATCCATGTAAAACATGTAAGTTCTATGATCTCCATACAGAAATATTTTTTTTGGCATCAAGATCCAGAGAGACCACTTATCACACCTAGCCAGACAGAGACATTGATTGTTGTGTGGGATAAGGAGGCGGAGAGTCCTTTTTCAAAGGGAGCTGCACCTCAAGATAATGTGAAAGAAACATATTGTGTTCATTTTCAGAAGGACACGTGTTTGCCGGGGCTGTTGTGTTACAGGTGAAACGTTGCTAATGGAAACAAGCCATCACACGTATTTGGATGGCTTTTTGTATTAGGTTTGCCTGATGTTGCACAGTGAGCATATGTCAAACTGCCTCGATCTGATTGGTTGAAGATGAGGCTTTTCTTATCTTGGTCTGAACTGCACTTTCTCGAAAGTACATTCTGAAGAGCTTCATGCAACAGTAGATTAGCGATCTTTCCAATTATCCAATTTTCTGGGAAGTACACCTAACCTTTCAAAGTCTGCTCAGAGCCAGAGATGGACAGTTCAGTTAGTGCTTATTTTATCCTGAACATAGCAAGATTTCCTCCTGAAAAGCTGTCAGGTATGCATATAACATTTTCCCCTTCTTCTCCTGCAGCACTCAAAGTCAGACAATTACAACACAGATGCTGCAGGCATCTCTGTATGGAAATACTGGAACGTATTGTGCCGAACTGCTTACCCTTTAAGAAGAAGGCTGTGGACGTGGTGATCTCTCATCACATTGCTTTTGAACTATCACCCGAGTTTTCCTGGCCAGTACGTCCTTTTCAAAAATGCAGATTTCGTAAAGCAAGGTTAGTTATGCAAGAGAAGGCACTGTGCCCCAGTCAGAATGTTGCACTTCAGTGATGTGGCTTTTGCCACAGATGTGTCTTACAGTGGACAACTGCTTGGTATGGACCATGATGCCAGATGTCTTGCATCACACAGAATGTTATACACTTCAGTAAACAGTTCAGCTTCAGGTTAAATGGATTTTTTGGTTTGCTTGTTTGCTTAGACCTTAGAGCAATGTCTAATTTTATTACTGAAGGAGATTTTCCAGACAATCTCACGCGATTAACCAAACCTCGATAAACCAGTCCCATGCAGGACTATAAAAATCCCACTCACCACTTCCCTCCCACGTCAGCTATTCAAGGCATCCCTCCTCAATCCCATCTCACCCATGTCTTTCCCTGTTTATGGAGTCCAAATTGGGGGCCAATAACCTTGGCCTGTGGCCAGGCACAATTCCTTAGTCGGACTCTCTACTCACATCAATAGCAGTCTTTACGCTTTGATCATATCTACTGAATTAAATCCAGTATATAATTAAATTAGACCTGTGCTCAGTTAATGCTGAGTGGAGGCGGTATCAAATATCATGCTGAATAGAAAATTTATGCATTTTATTTTCATATAGTCTAATTTCCACTCTAAGCTGATCCATGAGGCCATTGTCTTTTTTAATGATTGTCATAATTATCATTGGAAATTATTGTCTTTCTGAATGAATGGGAGCACACTCACAGTATTTATGACATGGTTAACAGAAATGGGCAATCGAATTTCAGATGGTTAAGGCAACATGCTCCAAAGATGGATGAAGTAACTGAATTCTTTACAGACCATAAGGCAAGCTTCCCTGCGGCTACATGTAAAATATTTTCGTAGCCCCGAGGACTAGTTGTGCTGCTGCTCTCATCTCCACTTATATATGATCCCTGAGGAGGACATGGAAAAAGCCAACCCAAGCAAATGGATTAGATCATATAACCACAGGAACTACGGGAAAAGAACACCTTCAAAAAATATCAATTCCTATCTGGATCAAAGCCACAATGGAGTGAGCCCGCTGTAGCAACACAAGGCAAGGGAGGTGCCCTCTCTAGGCTGTTCCTATTCATTAAATTTATGTAACAGCTTCTCTATAGAGGAGGAGGAAAAAAAATGTGTTTTAGTCACTGAAGACAGACAGATGTGAATATCTTGCAAGGGTAAGTCTTCTCACATGTCAAACAATGGAATTAACTCTGAAAAGCAGCTGTCAGGCATGTCTTGCTGTGGGTGGATATGACTGAGCTTGTGCTGCAGACATTGACTGGTCATGGCTGATGGCTCATCAGTCACAGCAGACAGCAGCTTCTCTCTCAAATCAAGGGCACCTCCAGAGTGGGAACGCCACATAGCCGTGGGAAACAGGAAGTCAACGAAACCTCACAAGCTCGAACTGCCAAAATGCCAATGCACGATCCTTCCAGTGCAACCATGACAACACAAACTTGGGGTTTACGCCTAAATTTCTCTTGGTATTCTTTTATCTGAGAATGCAAGCTGGAGGCTGAAGCTCAGTATAATAAGTAATCAGTATAATCAGTATAATAATTGGGCCTGCTCTGCCTCGTTCTCTTAAACGAAGGCCTGGCGTTAAGCTACACCCTGTTGCCGGAGTATTTTCATCAAAGAGTATCAATGAGAAAGACGAATGTTTTCTTCTCATCTTATCTTATGAAGTTGCCCTTTTGCCAGATTATTGTTGAATTTCCCCACTTGAACTGTAGAGCATGTGTCACAGTGATAAAGTGCTAACAGCATTCATACAAAACACTATAGCATGAAACGTAGCATTATGGTGGTGTTTGCCACCATACAAGCAATGGTGACATGTCGGGAGGCACAACAGTAAATGAAAGAGCAGGAAATCCATTTACTAAGTGTATATGTATGGTTGTTTTCATGAACTCCAGTATGAGGTCACTTTCTGTACTCATGAATATCTGAATGCATGGAATCTGGCAGAGGGTCTCTCCTTCATCAAATTCATTTCTTTAATCCCTGCAGGAGAAGAGACAATTGGCTCTGATAAAAATTAAAATGCAAGAGACAGCTCTAGTTTCCTAGCTTCCATTTTATTAAGTGGTTATGCTACATCAGTTTGTACTTGACTATATATTTTTTAACATTTTCAATTTCATACAGACAGAAATTAGGTTAAAAAATGAATAAAATGGATGCCCCGTCCCACTGTGATTATTAATTAAGGATTGAGCTCTGAGTCAGAATGGGGCTCCCATCCAATTTTATAAAAACCAACTGCATCATAAAAGTGTGTGTTCAATCAACCCTGGCCCTATCTGCCAGTTACTCGGACATCCATTGACTGATCATTGAGAGGAAAACGAGTCCACAGAGATGCTGCATGATGGGTATTGATCTCTGATCCAAATGCTACAAATGCAGGACAGTAGCATGTACCCTCACAGTGGGCACTCAATCAATTTCATGTTGCCATTACCACGAGTTTTAAATTAGAAGTATGGACACAATGCCTTTCACCCAATTCACAGTCGATTGGCTCCTGTGGGGCCTCATTGGGGTGTGTCTATTGGCACAAAAGGCAATTTCTTCCATTCCTTCCACAGCTATGTTACATGCTACCCTAGCAGGTTACATGACTGATATAACACAGCTTGTGCTCTGGAGTGTTATCGATTTATCCAGCTGGGCATTTACTGAGATAATACAGATAAAGCACTTTGTCCAGGAACAGAATAGCCATGTCTCACGAGCAACTTTTCGGCTCCAGCCCAACTCCTTAAGCCATACTGCACTGCCACCCTGTGACCTATGACTGGTTTTGCTCTGGCCATCCCACATGATTATACAACACTGCAGTACTACGACACTAATCCCTGTAGGTCAGAGATGCTGTGTGATGTTTGTGAATCCCATGTATAACTCGCAACCAGTCAAGCCCATTGGAAGGATGCTCATTCAATAATAACAACAGTAAAGATAATTTTTAAAAAATCATATGGTAGAGGAATCTTTAGGAATCGCTTCTGCTTCACCTGTTCAAGCTTGATAGTATTTCTTCATTTACTCAACTCAACTTGCAGACAGGGCAACTTACCATTTACACGTTATCCATTAAGACAGTTGGATATTTAGTGAAGTCACTTGCTGAAGGGCACAGCGGTGGTGTTCCACGTGGAATTTGAACCAGCGGCCTAGACAGCTTAGTGCTCCCACATGGTGCTACTGACCTGACCGATAACTCAGACACGAAAGTACCCATAAAGACTTGGCTGGTTTGCTTTGAATCTGCCCCATAATGTCGAGTCATTAAAACGTTCTTAGGAATCCACATATAAATGACACCAGCAGTACAGGAGAGTCATCCTTTGTGTGGGGGGTACATTCTTAATTTTTCTGTGAATGGGGTAATTAGTATAGCACCGAGAATAACAGGGGAACAAGGGATGCTGAGGGTCTCCTGTAAGTCTGTGCATATCCTCTATATAACACTGTGCAGATCTGATGTTTTCCTTGGTTTATATAAAGGGAAAATGCTGGAAGGTACTGAAGTTCTCCCAGGAAAACAGGAGACTGTTTGTAGTTTCTCCAGAGAGTGTATGTGGAGGTCTGAACACAAAGCTCGACATGTTCTCCAGGGGGGAGAGAGAAGGTGTGACTATGTGTGCATGTGTGGTGGGGAGGGGAGGGGGTGGGAAAGAGAGGAAGAGAAGTTTTCCCTCGAGAGACAACAGGCACTTTTCATGTATTGTCAAGCTAAAATGCACCTATTTTATTCAACCATTTGGCCTTTGCCAATAGGATTTACAAGGGTTTTTGTCTCAGCTGTTGAAATGCTAATGATTATTACATAACCAAATTGAAAGGATGACGCCATCTCATTCCCTTGCAGGAGCAGGGTGCATCTGCAGAGGTAAATCCCTATCAGAAAGTCAGCATGATCTGATGGACATTGTGCACAGTTAGTCAGTTACATTCTGAAATATCTGAATAGGAACATGACTTCAACAAGACCATTTGAGGCTAAAAAAGCTATTCCAGTCAATACAATTAGAGAGATGATATCTTTCCAAAGCATGTTCAGAGCCATTACTTACATACTATTAGGTTGCTGCAAACTTCAGACTTTACCTATTGAATGTCTTTAATTCAAATGTCAACGTCATGACTCAGACTAACTAAATTTTCTTGTAGTTCAGCCTCTAGATTCCCAGTGCTGAAGCTGTGACTGGAATGGCTTCAGATGTCTCCCAGTGAGGTATTTTGGGAAATAAAACATCGGCTGGCTTGCACTTGAAGTCTATTACATTTTGCTTTGTACCTGCTGGCAGTAATTGCACAACCGATTACCCCGACAACATAAAGAGGGGCTTGTCATTCTGAAAATGTGTCTTACCATTTGCATGCGTCAGTTCAGTCAGCAGATTCTCCACACCCACTAATGACGTTCTGTCTGAGATGCCCCAAGGTGCGGAAATGTTTGAAACATGTACTTACAAAATGGATGCAATTATACTCGAGCAGTGTACATGTGGGTGCTGTCTGCCTGTATTCTGCATTGCAGTTTCACAGTGACTCTGATGGCTCACCTGCACCTGGAAAATTTTTTGCTCTAAATCTTTATCCACGACCATCAATTTTACTCTAGTCCCTGTCCCTCCAGGGCTAAAGATCAAAGTGATGCTTTGGCTCATTTGGGATTTGAATTTAATCTCTGTGTTTGAGTTGTGTTTGTATTTGAATTATATCAGAGGGGGGCAATAATGGTGAGTATAGCTATATCTGTTATATTTCTATTAGGAGGCAAAGGGGGGCACTGGGGAGTTAAACATTTTCATAAAACAACTGTGGAATGGAACATTCACTTGTAGGACAGATGTTAATATTGCAGTTTGCTTTGAGTTAGAGGATATTCCTATCGGAATGCAGGGGATTTTTTTGGCTAGATTCAAATTTAGAATACAAGATCCATAATGCAGTATATCAGGGAAAATTAGGGCAATTGCTTTTCTGTCATGTGTCTTTGTCCATGGCTACCACAGCCCTAATATCACACCTCATGTCCACACACATTCTATAGTCACTGTAATGCAATCACGACAAGTAAATGCATTTCCATCAAATAATTAAGGGAGAGCTTTACCGTAGCTTTCATGGTAAGTAGCAACACAGAAAAGATTTATCATCCAAGAGCTGATTCATTTTCATTATTGGGATGCTGCTAATCTGTAGCAGACAATGTCATCATAAAAGATCCAGGGTTTAAAAAAGACATTTGTAGTGCTTGGAAATGTGCAATGGGAAGAATACAATTGTGTCACACACACATCCTTATGGCAATTAACCTTGGAAGTAAAAAGTGAAAATGATTAACCTAATGACTGTATGACCCCCTTATTTGGGATAAAATTGGGGAAGATTAACCTACAGAAAGTAATAAAAGACTATACATTGAACATGACTAAAGGGGGCTACAGGGGAAGCAAACCCTTTCATACTGTTGGAAAGGAAAGAGTATTTCTAGATGAAATCATTTCAAATGCATAAATTGTGAAGAATCCAAGGGAGATAAAAAATAAAACCTTGAGAAAGAAACAGAACATTTGAAAATAACACATAAAAAGACAGGGGAAGACAGCTTTTAAAAATCTCAAATCAATCGGAATTTCAATGAGTGATCTCCTGCCAGATAAAATCAAAAGTTGTTGGTACTGACTAGACAAAAAGATATGCTAGCAAGCCACTAGCATTAAAGATACTGGCTTGTTGACACAAAAAGCTAAGAAAATATGCACATGTCAAACCTGAAAGACCAAAATATGAGAAAAAAAACATTACTAGGAGGTGAACAACTGTAGAACAATTAGCAAACCACTGGAAGAAATTGTGTGATTTAAACACTGAAAAAAAGATAAGGAAAACTATAACTTCAAACAACTTCTTCAGAGCCATACACTATCAAAATTGCCAGAGGAACAAAAATTGGCTGAATTACAAGGCCAAAAAGTAATGAAATAAAATAAAACATCTTGAAAGTAAAATTTTTTAACATCAATTAAACTTGTTATTAATAACCTATTCCATAACATCACATCAACAAGACTGAGAACTACCTCAGGTGCAGGTATTGTTTTTTGTTTCAAGTTCTGTCATTCAAAAAGTTGCTGGAGGTAACCAGAAAAGAAGGCTATAAATAACCAAAGAATAGTTAAAAGTAAAAAAGTTTACAACCAAACATGTACTGGAGTCTCGCAGGAGTCTGTGCCCACTGCTGTTGCACTCATTTGTCATGGCTTCCACCCCCTGTCACATATGTGTGTGTCTACCAGCATGCCTCAGTTGCTGATGGTTTTTAAGCAGTTTCTCATCCTAGTCTCTCCTGGTTCAACGAAACACATGAAAAATATTTAAGTCACCAAGTAATGCAATTCCCATCATTTCTTAGACCTGATAAGCCTGTGTACATGCATTAAACAGAGAGGCAAAAGCTGGGGGTAGAGGGTATGTGTATGTGGAAAAATGCATGTATATAGACAAAATTTACGGTATTTTACCAAAATAATATAATGACGTACATCTAAAATGATACATAAAAGACAGAAACTGATACCAAAGAATTCTATATACCTGAGCCGCAGATGAGTTGGGGCTATTCAGGTCAATAATAGTAACACTACTATTACTGATGATGATGATGATGATGATGATGACAATGATGATAATTATAGTGATTATCCCCAGCATGATGGATTAAATTCATACAACATCTTGCATGGATCTGAAAGTGCTTTGGAAAGTGAGGCTTTGGTGGTGGGTGGATGGGGGGGGGGCACCTTCATGATGCTCTCAGCAGCCATTTTCCGCCAGAATGCTCAGCACACATCAACTGAGGTAGAGATAAAGAGATATTTACTCAAAGTAAACCACTAGAAGATTGGATAGTTAGACTGAGAGGACAAGACAAGGAATTTGGCCAGAAAACATATTTAACAAAATATTATTATTTGGTTTTCTCTTATTAATTAATTTGTTTTTGCTTTTCTGTTATCAATACAATTGTTTTCAATAAGAAAATTAATAATGTTTTTTTAGCTTAAAAATAATAAATGGTTAATATCAATGTAATTGTTCTGAGAACTTGGGACTGCGGTGGCAGTCACTAGCAGCCTCCTGCTGGTTAATGTTATTTTCAGTTTTTGAATATGGTTAGGATGAGTCTGAGGCTGGAAAATCTTTCATGACGCATGAGAAATACATAGCAACAGATGAGAGATGTGACATCCCTCTCTCCAAACACAGCAAACGGCTGCTTTCCCAGGAGCCCTCAGAGTAAACATCTGGCCCCAAACATGCCCAGATCTTGTTTGGGTTAAGTTGTATATCTACTGCTATGAGATCATATTTTGATCTTGCAAATGTAGTATTTTTAGGCTGTTTTATTTCCTTTTAAAACATGACTGTCTGGTATCTTCCTCCTCAGTTTAACAAGTGCATGGTTCTGCTGGTAAGATATTCACTTACTGCTTCACAATAATAGCTGTACATAACATCCCCATCTCTGTGTTTGTTCTTCCCTAAATGCATCAAAGTAAACGATGCAATATTATTTATAGCATCTGGCATTGGTTAAGAACACTCTGAATTCTTTCTGCATGTGTATTATGTGTCTCTCTAACAGGCCCTGCCACACTGACTCTAATTTTTCAAATTAATATGTTTTCTATTCTCAACTTCCAGGCGAAATGAGACAATATTACTGACAGCTGAAAGCCCTCCCAGGAAAGGCTTCTGCACCAAATAGCAAAGTGTCAGTATCCACAAAAGAAATTACTAGATTGAACTACTTCAACATGATTTAATGCACAAAAATTACTGTTAAATATGTTAGCACAAGGCATACATGCACACAACAATCTATAAAAAGCACACAATCATGACAGGGCAAATATGAACCTTTTTGAACATATTCTTCATGAATCATTTTACAAAATCAAGATCACATTTCAGTCTATTCAACAGGATTACACAGGTAAATTTAGAACATCAAAACAATTCATACCGCTCATGCTGCAATCAAGACGTATTCAATACTGAAAACCAATTAGTTCAATAAGTGGTCTTTGTTTCTACATGCACATTATTTAAAACTGTCTTTCTAGTGAATAGCACAGGACATCCAAATACTTACAAAGAATTATACAACTAACTTGATTCTACACAAAAAAACAGAACAGTAAACAATATTGTAGTTTTCCCACTCAAAACAAAGGACATTAAGACAGCACAAACAGCACATTATATACACGTTTCATATATTTTAATTAGAAGTCCTTAAATATATAGAATAAAAAACACATTTGAATACATCAATAACACTACACATCTTAAATCACAAACACAAGTAATGAACAATACATTTAATATTAGCAACAAAAATATTTAAGGCAACGTACGCAACATGAAACTGTGGAATGGACGCAGATTAGGGAAGACGAATACAAATAAACAGAAGAAAGGTAATGTAACCTTTAAAGAGGTGCGTCTTTATGAGATGAAAGGTAATGAGCACGTGATATATCCCAGTACTGGCGGACAGGTAACTCAACAGGAGAACAAAGTAATGGAACAGCTAGCCAACCAGTCAAGAGTGATCAGGAAATGGAGTGGTATATACAAAGAGAAGAGGATAGAGACAAGCAGAAAGGCTGACACAGCAGTAAGCAACAACAATGATTTGAGGTGAATTTGAGCAGCTTTTGGGGTTAACAGAAGGCCTGCAACAGCACCATTCAGTAATTCAAATGCTCTAGCATGTACACATTGACTTTTTACTTCTTTTCCATACAATTACCTCACATCATATTAATTTATGACAAAAACAGCCCCCCCAAAAAAATAAACAACTCTTCATGAAATTATAGCATTATTAAACAAATGTGGTATGTTAATTTTAGAATAATTATATATTGATAAAATTATAAAACAAGCTGTTTACAAGTTCACTAGCCACTCTTATTTTACACCTATTACTAATTCCCTGTACAATAAAAAACATCACACAAAACAGGCAGGCACATCCAAAATAAAAGTGCAGAAAGATGATAATACATTTCACGGCCATTTGATGGTGAACCTCTTTGCTTCTTCTGCAATGTTGTCAGGGAAACAAATTTCCGCCTCCGCAAAGAAAAAGCCAAGCCTAATCACATCAAATACCACAGAAGACAATGCCAGTGTCACCTTTCATTTGAGCCATTGAAACAACCCCTACCTTCCACGTTAACCTTTAAATGCACAAAGTATTTAAGCTAAATCTGCCACAAGAGTAAATACAGGGTTTTGATTTGTGCAGTATACCAACAAATTAAATTCTTTCCTTGCCTTACTGAAACACTGATAAGTAGCCATCATGCGCAGGACCGGACTGCATAGCCCCAGTATTGTGAAATCTATGCTGGCGCTCATAGGCTTCAGCATGGTCATGTTTTATTATAGTTATTATTATTGTTGTTGTTGTTTTCGTGAAGTCATGTTGTTGTGACAGCACTGTTTTCATATACTTGCTTCAGTCTTCTTAGGTGAGATTAACTGTTCATACCACATGCAAGATTTTCTGTTTCAGAATGGGAGTGGTGAAGAAAACAATTTGCTTTTGTTCCAATGCCAATGGAAAAAGAAACATGTTATATCTCAGATATAAACTGGTTGGATCTTTTGGTCACCATATACTCAACCGGTGAGCCTACTATACATAAAATGTATACACATACACATATATTTATGTGTTTAATATATACCTACATATTCATACATTTAATATATACATCTACATCTATATAGTATACATACAGTACATTTTCAGAACCTCCCGATACATTTCAAGAGGCCATCAATACTTCTAGTAGCGTCTGTTGCTAATTTGTGAAAAAAAAAAAAAGGTTTGTTGACCGCTAACACTTGTATACAAATTCCTCTAATGCTGCCTTCTTCTATGTCTGAAACCGAACATCGAGCAAATCGGATAGCTAATTCCCTAGTTAGCTGGTAGGTTAGAAACAATTTGCTTACCCTAGCCAGCTACAAAATGCTGTTTATTATAGGCCAGCTCGCTAACTAGCTCGTTGGAAATTGTTGGAATACGTTGGAAATCAACTGAACCGGCTAACATTAGCTCACAAGTTAGGAAACTGGCAGTGCAGTCTTGCCAGTTTTAGCTCATTTTTTAACAGACTTTAAAATGCATTCATAACGGAGGAATCCGCACAATAGCCTCAGACGCTCCATAACACTTTTCAACAGAAAAACTGTTATGACTTGAGAGGTGGGGGTGACGCCTCCCTACACGCACCCCTCGTGGCATATGTGGTTGCCGTTGATCAGGCTGAAGCTTGCCAAAGAGTGGTGGGTGCTCTTCAGCGACGTCATGCGGACGGTGCTCCGCCCGCGCGACTGGGACTGCGGCGTCAGCGGCGGGCAGCAGCAGCACAGCTGCCTCTGGAACTGCTTCTGGAAGCTCCGGCTGAGCAGGTACAGGGCGAAGGGGTTGACGCAGGAGTTGGTGAAGGCCAGCATGCGGGCGCACACGCTGGAGACGAAGTGCAGCAGCGAGGTGTCCACCTGTGAGTAGTGGTAGGAGCGGTACAGGTAGATCACATGGTTGGGCAGCCAGCACACGGCGAACAGGCCCACGAACACCAGGACCATCTTTGCCAGCCTCTTCCTCGACTCGATCTGCGAAAGACGTTAAAGGCGCATTTTTGAATCTGTCTTTTTATACTAAAAGCCAGTTTAGAAATATGAATTGGTCTGTGCATACAATGTTGCAATATATATATATATATATATATTCGAAATAATGTGCATTAGTAGCCGTTTGTTTTGGCAAATTAGTTAATGATGGTCATGAATGACTCTTTGCTGTGTCTGTTAATCAAAGCTTAAAACACCATTAAAGGTGAGGATTGTGTAGAGGAATGGTGGCTGTTCCAGAATGCCATTTCTGTACATCAACTCTTGCACTGGAATCTCAGAGTGAGCATGAATTGCTTTCTTCCTGTTTTGCATATGATTTCTTATTATATTCAAAGGGTAATTATGGAGGTGGAAAAGCAAACTGCAACATAAAATGAAAATGTGACATTAACTGATAACATCATTTGCCAACATCACTGTCATTGTGGGTCTGATTGAGGGTGATGAAGCATTGTTGCACTTGCATTAAATTATATACAAGGATTGGTGTTGTGTAAAAAAAATCTGCCCAGGCAAACGCCAAAAAAACCAAGGAGATTATCTGTGACTTCAGAGCTGCTGCCTCACATGACCACTCACCAACAACTATTGAGAGTGAAAACACTGGTGTTGTCAGTGAATACAAATATCTATGCATGGTTGTTGATTGTAAATTGTCATGGGACTGTAACACTGATACTATATACAAGAAGGGCCTACGGGGACTACTTGTGTTTGCACAAGCTGAGGTTATGCAATGTTGGCAAGAACATCATCGTTCTTTTTCACTGGTCCTTTTTGGAAAGAATCTTTTTACTTCATAGGTTGTTATACTTCTCGGTGTGTAATCAACAAAAATAAGATCCAAAAGATCCAGTCAGACAGATGGGTGTTTTACAGGTGTATTACATCAATCTACGAGTCCCTGACAGTCAAGCAAGAGTAACACTCTTAATGATGGAACCCATCCCCTGTTCAATCAATATGAACTAATGCCATCAGGCAGAAGGTACAGAGTTCCACTATTCAAGACCAACTGAGCTTGCAGATCATTTGAGCCCAGCATCCTACTAAACAAACCGTGACATACCTGCAGAGGCCCTCTATGGGGGTAAATATGCCTCATAATGATATCAATGTATTTATGTAAATATTGATGTTGTCTATTATTATCTACTCTAGTATGCACTGTATGCTGTATGCGGTGTGGTCTTAACGCTGTATGACACACACAAATTTCCTAACGGACATAATAAATAAATATCATCATCATCAAACTGAAACCAGCAAGCGAACCAAGCTTAGAGACAGCTCAAGAAAGACAGACATTGACCAGATTTTTCTAGCTTTTCCCAAAACACAATCGAGGTGCTTTGCTGTCAATGTTGCTAATTTAGAGATTTTCTCACCAGATCCAGAGATATTTAGGGCAACCGAGTCACATTCCCATAGTCTACATAAGCTAATATATTTGATCACTTTCCTTCCAAAAAGAAACCCCATCACCCAGAATGCACACAAATGTAGGAAATATGCGAAAAATTTGAGAACCTATGGAAAAACCTGTCAGCCCTCCCCCTATCAAGATGTGTAAAGAAAATGACTTCTGGAGGCCAGTCTGGTGATTTTGTGCTCTTCAGAGACACACTGCTTACCACAGTGGTGAGAGGCGGCTTCACAAACCCAAATATGCCATTAGTATGAGTAGCACGTTACTAAATCTAAGCTTGCAGATGCCCATAACTGCTAAGGCTAAATGAGTTAGGGACACAAACAGCTTCTCTCTTTTTTTTTTTTTTTTGCAATCTTCAGTGAAGGTGATAATATCAATTTCTGTTCAGAGAGGGGAATTTCATGGCTGTGCATTATGATAATAATTATAATTTCACGATTTCAGTACAAAAAGAAGAACATAATAATGTCACTGCAAGTGCACAATGTCACCATTTAAAATTCAACCAGCTGATATAAACACTTGATCTATAATCTGTGCAGTTTTGAAGTTAGAAAGTTCTCTTCTTGTTGATTGGTTCTTTCATGGAATACAAATGAGTGTTTTCACATAGGTTTATGCATTTTGATAAATATGTTTTGAAACCATACCAATATATTTGAAATACTAGTTAGTTTAATTATTTTTAGCAAAAAATACAGTAAATGTAAAAATCTCTCAATGTATGACAAGTGTGCTGAAGGCTAATGACAGAGGATCATATGAATTATGACACTAATTACCAAAATTAACCTACTGTGGCCAAGATGAATGTTGAGCAAACCAAAAAATTTGTCCAGAGGCTGCCTCCAGAGACACCACATACTGGTTTCTAGTCCCATGGACAAAACAAAAAACACCAAACACCAATTCATAGTGACTGTGTTCTTGTATCGTTATCTTCTTTTAGTCATTAAATAAACTCAGAAAAGAATTTCTCATTCTCCAACTCTGACCTTTGTCCTCTGACCTCAACCAGATCTAATGACATTGATAGGGAAACACACCTGTCTTCTGATGTGCATGTTACCTTCCACGGGTATATTGCAGGCACTTCTGATCAAACTCCTGGCAATGAAAAAGTAGTAGACGGATATGACGAAGAGAGGTATGACATAGAATATGAGGAAGGAGGCCATGGAATGGATCTTGGGGTGCAGGTCACCAGCATGAGGGTAGGGGGCGCATGTAACAAATGTCTCATTGGTCTGGGCAACACTGAAAGTGTGAAGATCTGAAAAGACAGCCTCAGGAATGGCAAGAGTCATGGAAAATATCCAGATCATTGCAGCCCTGATACATATTTTTGCTGTGGCGTTGGAGGTCTGTATGTCCATTGGTTTCACAATTGCTTTATACCTGAGGGGAAGAAAAAACATAAAAATGTGGTCAAGAAAATACTTCAATTCAAAAGCAAATCAATTCAGAAGGAAAAATGTCTCTTCTTTAAATGATGTAAGTGTAACATCAGTGAATCTTCTGCATTAAGGCTTCAGACATCAATTGCACGCATCACAGCAGGGTCTCCCTTTAACAGAAACCATATCCCTTTCAGAAGACAACACATAGGATTTCTCTTAATTGGCTTTTGATTGACTTGTTTTGATTCCGAGCGTCTGGAATCTCTCAGTTACATGTGGGGTCAGTGTATCTGCAACAGTGGGTGGGGTTTAGTCATCATCCATATTTAGAAAATGATCCAATGCTTCCTATGAATGGGGCTCTCATTGAAATTCCTAATGTTGACACTGTGCTTGAGAAATCAGCTTGTAACCACTCCATTCTGGGAATATGTGTGAAAACAGTTAAAATTGGCTTCTTCAGTTTCTCTGGAGCATTGTGTCATCCATCAGTCTTCTAACTGAGATATGTGAATGTGTTGATTAGCACTTGTCTGATTACACCCCATCTGACAACATTTTGTTTAATCCACTCATCTTCTTAACTTATACTTTAGAGACCATAATGTACACGATTGTACTGGTTTCTCTGCAAGGTCTAACCGGGACTATCTGGCAAAATGAAACTTGTCTACAGAGTAATGTTTCTATAATTTACAGGGAAAATACTGCAACAAAATATTCAGTTACAAACATACTGTAGCTAACACTGAACAGATCCACAATGTGCCAGAAATGTTGCACCAACAATATGATGATACTGCATATAAATATTGTAATCTTTACAAAATAATCGAAGGTTATCCCTTTTGTGGGATGGATCTTATTCTGCAATAATTACCTTTAGTGCTGATTAGGACTCAGCCTTTGACTTGACAATGATACAGTATAATATCAATGAGCAACAATATGACATCAGAATATATCTAGGAATTCACTTCAACAAAATGCAATACAATATGACACATTTTGATATATCATTATACACTGTGTATACAAATGATTATACATTGTACATATGATACATTTTGATTACATGACTAAACATAACCTTATTGTATGTTTTTAAATAAATGTAGAGTATCTAAGCATTAAATCATTATATGCTACTGAAATAATGCTTAATGTTCAAAGATAACTAGGATTCTTGCAAGCGCTATAGTCTCAACTGCCGCATTAATATGAATAAACATAATTAAATGAACAATTAATGGTATGGATTGATTCTCACACGCTGCAGTGATACTCCAGTATTACTGCTTTTGTATCAGTGCATCAATACAACATGCATGTATTGTTATCCCCTAGTGTTGATGTGTCTGGTCCAGCACAAAAGTATAATCTAATTATGCAGTGTCCTCATACTTAAAGGTAGTGTTAATATCAGATAGGATTCTCAGGCTTTATTTGTTTCTTAATTGTATGCACCTTAATTACAGCAACTGACATTTACAAAACAATTCAGTTTCACAGCACACTAACAACACAGCTGTGAAAAGTAATTGACGAATGTCTGAGTAACAAAAAATTACTCAACACATTTCATTAACTGGCATATTCATGTAATCTATCTGAATGCTCCTTTTCTCAGAGCTAATGAATGAGATCCTTGCTGATCTCTCATCACTTGTCGAGATAGATTCATGTATGTGCTTCACTCTTCACAATAAAACATTTATTTACTGTTCTATCCTTTTCTTTCAGTATGTCAGCTATAGAAACTTTATTCCTTATTCTTTAATTCCTTAGACAAAATGTGATACAAACTTGTAGCATTCAAGGTTCCATGTTTAAAGATCAATGTTGTACAGTAATAGCTTAAGGTTGTATGTCTTTTGACAGCACTTAATCCCATTGTGGCAATGTTTCCCAAAATAGCATTACATTTCAAGGATGACACTAATGTTTTGGTTTCTGCAGCTAATTGCCTAACCCTACTGAATACTCTTTATAAGTCACTTTAGATAAGAGCATCTGCAAAATAGCTATATGTAAATGTAAAGAACTCAATTACCAAATACCTTCGATAGAGCTGCATACATGATGTGATGCCTTGTACCGGACAGAATAATCATACATATGATGTATTAATAGCTGTACAATTACTATTGCTAATATTCAATCCAATTTTATGTATTTATTTAATAAAACTGAATTTAATTGAATTGACTATTGCTAATAGGGGTTTAACAGAATGTATTTGCATGATGTAATTGTTCCAGTGTTAATGCAAGGATATGATTCACCTTGGGGTGTCTGTTCAAACCAAGGAACTATGTCTGCTATACAGCCAAAGAAGGTGGTCTATTGTGTCAACATTAGGTTTGTATCCATATGTGCACTAGTAAAACCCACTGCTGTTTGGTGGCTATCTTACAAAGGGGAAATTCAGACCAGTGGTTTGAAAGAGCAGTTGGCTGGCAAATGCGAGGAAGGGATGCAGATAGGACAGTATCATCCAGTGTTCGTCAGGGAAAAATTGGGTAGGTTGCTATGGTTCTCTTTGAGAGCAGGAAACATATTAAGATTAAGCCTCATAGTAACATGCTCGTTGTAAAGGTAATATTGATTTTTTTTTTTTCATATCAAATAAAATCTGCCATGAAAGAATAGGTAATCAATCCATGATGGAAAAAAACAGAACAGAAATGCTGATTTTCAGGAACAGCTACTTTGTTAACTGAGTATAACTCTACTCAATTAAAATCACTTTGGCTTTTAATTTGCATATTGTATCATCGAAGCATTATATTGGAAAGCAAAAGCACCCTTTACAGAAAAAGGGAGATATAAGTAACAAAATAGTAATACCGCCTTAGATTCAGCATTGGTCGTTAATTCATGAGTACCATTAAAAGCCTTACAGGCAAATGAATAAATCAGCTGTCATATTAAACACAGGTTTAGAGAACCTGATTTTTATAAGAGGCATGTAAGACAAATAAAATATCACCGTATATGAGTGCTTTACAAAATATACCCATTGTGTTCTCTTGAGTGCCAGTAGTAAGAACGTTAAATAGAATAGAAATATTGAGTAGTGGTAAGGAGCAGGGCTTGTAACCAAAAGGTCACTAGTTTGTTTCCTCAGTAGGGCACTACACCCTTGCACAAGTTACTAAGTTCACAGTTGACTCTGTAAATATATAACTGTATAAGTGAATAAAATTGTAACCTAATGTATGTAAGTCACTCGGGATAATGTCTGCTAAATGACAACAATTTAATGTAATAACTATAAACCATGGGTAAGCAGAACATTCAGGAGGCATCTCTGGGTCTGGTATACCACACCTGCTCTTCCTCACCATATCAACCCACAGTTAGTGAAATACATACTTTTCATTTCAGGAAGCAGGCATCTCACTCTTATCTCTGCTTGGTTTTTTTTTTTCACTCCAGCCACATTTTCCCTCCAGGCACTCCAAACCATAACAATTCCTTACAGCTGATAAAACAGATCCTCTCTGGGGTCTTAGAGAAGGATTAACTACCTGTTTAACTTGTTATTTTATAAAGGTTATTTTGCAGTGTTGTTTTTCCTTCAAACTCCAACGCCATTCCCAAAGAAGAAATATCAACTCAGACACCATAAACCTTTTTTTCCTAATTAATAAGCTATGCCTTCCCACTTCTCTCTCTTCTTACACGCACCTGCTTGTGAGCCCTGCAGGTAGGTGTCATCGAAACATTAAACAATGAGCAACACTGGTAGACTGTAACATCGCTACATGATATTAATGTGATGAACTAATACAAGAGTGTGCTGTAGCCATTCTAACATACAAGGGGTCCTCTTGTCGTCGCCCTTACCTATCTGCAGACAACGCTGTCAGCGTGAACACGGACACTCCGACCGAAGTGAGCTGGATGAATGGTATGAGTTTGCAGCCCACTCTGCCGAAGAGCCACTTGTCCACTAAATACCTGCTGGCATCCACCGGCGCGCAGGTGACAAGCAGGAGCAAGTCCCCAAGCGCGAGGCTTGACATGAACAAGTTAGGAACCGTTCTCATGGACGTCACGCTGCAGAATGTCTTGATAAGCGTGATGTTGCCGACAAGTCCAACGAGTATAATAAATCCATAAACGGCGGCAATGACAATCCCAGGATACCACACGGGATTTTCGGCGGCTGAGGGAGTGTGGTTACTGTAAGTCCAGGAAACATTGGAAGCTAATTTATTCGTCATTACTGGATTCAAAACGAACGTTTCTTCTAGAGACATATTTATCGAAGTTGTATACTTTTGCGATAGTAAATTCTTCCAGAATTGTAACCTGGTCGCCTATCACCAAGCTCAAGCTCAAGACGAACAGTTAGTTTTTCGGAATGATTTAACATATGTGCCGTTTCTCCATTGTATTTCCGGATTTGGTCATATTAGTTACGTGCCAGCACTAAAAATTCTTTTGAAAACATATTAATTCCGACTGTGGCGAAGCAGATCATTGACTTCCAAGCGCAACTTCCAGTCGTTATTCCCAAGGTGAAAGTTTTCATTTTCGTGGGAGTATGATTATAACCGGAGCTCACGCGAGCAGTCTTCAGAACTCACAACTAAAAGCCAGAGTGCTGGTGTCGGTGGTTATAGGCTATAAGGTGATTGTGCACCCATGCGTCATTTGTGTCTCACCCTATTATCGGACTCAAACTGGAGTGGAGTGCGAGTCTGTACGTCAACAAATCGTTAACGCTTTAAAAGCTGCTCTATAAACATTAACTTTGTTCGAAGCACTAATATTTGTGCTATTATCCTTATTTTGTAAAAAGAAATTATACAATTATATTACTGTACTCGTGACATCACTGCATTTTATTGCCATTGTAATTGCGTTAGTGTGCTGAAAGTTTCAGTATATTAAAATATCAAAGGGGAGTTGTTATACAGAATATAACGGGAGAGTAGATTGATACCCCCATACACGGCATATATAATTCCAGCATCAATTGTTTGTGTTGTGTTTGTTCTGTAAAAAGCTGTGTGTGCAGATAAACTGTTAATGTGTTAAAAATATTTTTTTATTAGCGCGACGTCGCTCAGCATTCCTCCAGAATTAAATCACACATGCTTCATTTGCTCGTGTTGTGTTTGCTGACAGCTAATTCATTTTCATAAAGCATCGGTTGTTATAAAATGTTATTTCCTTTATTGAGCGTTTGACGTACCTCAACACTCCCCACTATGTCAGGATTACACACCACATTTTATATCTTTGTTCTGCCATTTGTGCAGGTTTGTGCTGTTCGAAGAAGAAGACACGTTTTGATGTCAGCCTACTCTTTGTGAAAATGACCCAAATTTAAGTGCCGAGCCCTAATAGAGCACAGCGAGTTTAAATCCAGATCCTTCTCAGCGAGGAAAAGGGGTAGATGAAACGCCTCTATTTCAGTCGTCTGCTTGACATGCTGTGGCGGGAACACCTGTAGCGGAAAAGCACACGGGAGCCGTCTGCCTCGCGTCTGACGCAGTCCAAACGGACTGCCAAGGCCTGGGGCTCGCTCACGCGTTAGCAGAGCGTGTCGCCAGCAGGAGCGCAATCCTTAGTGACAGCAGAGATGTTCCGTCAAGGAGATCAAACTGAGTCCTGAACAGAGACTTGAGATCTAAGGTCAGATTCCAAAGTCAAGTCGGAGGATTTCTACATGGGTGCCGCTGGGGGGGACCACTTTCAAAAACAAGCAATAACATAACGATTTCCAAACGTCTGGTTATTAAGCCTGTTGTGAACACCCAAAATTAAGGAAATGTTAAAAACTCAGGTGATCATCAATGTGCTTTTGTCTGGCAATGAATAAAAAAAGAAAGATCATGGGAATTGGACAAGTGGTAGGGTCCACTGACATTTCTGAACACCATCTTGATAAAAAAAAAAAAAAAAAAAAACTCTCCACCTCAGGCTATGCAAGGCTGTAGCTCGTCTAAGAGCTTCTCCACATTCTGGTCAGGATAAGAATCTACAGGTGGTCGAAGCTTGATGGGGTTGGCATACCAAATACTGCCCTTCCTCTGAGATAGAGCATCCCTCCTAAGGCAGCAACCAAGGTTCACCCCTCAGGAAACATATGGCCTCAGGAAAGACTCCAGGAGACCAGGAGAAGGTCATGGCTAAAATGGAGGACCACTGGGATGGGGGGGGGGGGGGGGGGGGGGGGGTGAAAAGCCATATACCATAGAGTGTAGCCAGGTTTCCTGAGAGGCAGACATGTTGGCCCTCACTCTATCTAATCGAGTGCAGATCTCAGAGTGGAGCTGCCACTCCCCTGAGAGTGTCTGCTTCCTGAAAGGAAGAGGCAGCCATCACTCCAGAGAGGGAGTTCTGTAAACCCATGACAGAATCGGCCGACGTGCAAGATTAGCTCCGCAGAATGCGATCTGCCACCAGTTATCACTCCCCAGGGATGGAGAGACGGAGTCTAATGGCACGTAGCGTAGTGCTGGGAGACTGCCCGGACCAAGCAACGCAGCTCTGATAATGGGCATTTTTAAGGGGAACACAGACTAAATGTGTAAATTAAGCTAGCCAAGTTCAGATAGTTGCAGCTATGCCAACCGCCGAGCTGTTTTTTTAACCATCCAGAGGTATATGCAGGAAAAAATAAATCACTAGATTTATTTAGCTTTTGCCACAATCAAAGCAGGTTATACAAATCAATCGTGAGGCAGATTTAATATAAAGATAAACCCCAAAATTAATGCCAGGCCATATCAACACTGTGGAAAAAAAGCCATTAAATGCCAATAACAACTTACATCATTATTTTTAAATAAACAAGGCTCAAACCTAGAACTGCTCTAATGCCTATATGAATTGGATTTGGATTCTGATATTACTCCAACAATCTCTCATCTGTATCCCCAATTAATTCAGCGCTTTCATGTTCACAGATCTGTTGTCTTGCCCCAGAGGTACTATGTTTTAGCAGGGGTATGTCAACAAGTCTTGTGGAAAAATTAATAAAGGAACAAACACAAAGCATTCAAATGCTATCAAGAACACAGCAGAATAATACCAAACAACTGATACTGAGAATGAGTTATGAGCTGACACAAATATGACAGACCATAAGCAGCTTTCCAGTCATAGTTGGTCAAGTCTTGTCAGGCATTCTAAGAGCCCTAACCATGTAGCATTTTATGTTTTCTTTAGCCTGAAATTCTGACACTAGCTGGTGCTAGCTATCTGGTACTTCCTAGTCTGCAAGCTAACACCAGACACAGAGGATGAAAAATAAATTCCCTCAAATAGCTGGAGCAGAGCACTGGATGTGCACTGTAGCTAGCCAGCTAAGGATGTGAGTTATGGGAGGACAGGGGAAGAAATAATCACAATCTGCAATAATCCCACAAATGACAACTGGAACTGGGAAATGGGAGTGATGTATAGCGAATTACAGATCTTCGATCCTGAACAGAAAGTGTCAGTCAGAACGCAGGAAAGCAGAGAGCCCCCAAGTGGCTCACTTGGCAATGCTCTCATCTCGAGTGCAGGCGGAGCCCTACCATCCCAGGGTTAGATCCCAGCCATATCATCAGCTCACAATGACCAAGAGCTGTGCTGTAGCGGAACAACTGTGACTTTGTTCTGCCAGGGACAGGGGTCAGTAGGTCATCCAGGGTTGAAGTCTCTTTTTTTTTCATGACAAATAATAATTGATGTTATTGATATAATTATAAATGAAAAACCACCAACAACATCTGTTTAAAATATCACAAGTCTTTAAACAAGTTTTGCTTAAAAGGGAAAAAATAAAATTGGAGAATATATGAAAAAAATATTTTTTTTAACTCACCACACAGAATCCCCCATTATACCACAATACTCCCTTCTCCCTCAGATAATTTTACATGGTTTTACAGGCACATCAAGCACACATTTGCTACATTACAGCAATGCAGCCAAAGTAAAACAAAAGACTGAAATCTGTATAATCATTGACAATTGTCAATCATCATGTATTGACAAAAATTACAAAAAAAAACTGGTGATAAAACTTGTGAAAACTGAATCACTTCGTTCACAGAACGAATCGCTGAATGTAACCTTACAGTAAACTTCTAACCAGTGTACTCATAACGCAACTGCTGAGGTATAGCTGAATATGGACCAATGTAAACAACACTCCTAAAGCATGTATATTGTTCGGCTACTGCTATTATTTCCTGGTAACTACAGTTAGTCATCAGCTAGCAATTAACATTCACATTCAATTTGCTCTGCATATCAAATTGTATTTGCAATTGTAATAAATACTCTGTATTTCCTGGACATTTAGGCAGGAATTTAAACTGATTAATATGCCATTGGATTTCCATGCTCTGTGATTCAATCTGCATATGTGTATCTGCCAGTTATCATGCAGAGACATGAATCATTAATGATTGTTTATTTAACTTATTTTTTGTGAGAATATGCAAACAAGCCATCGGATCATATTGGTGCATATTAGAATGCAACATGATTAAAATAATAAAAAACAACATTCTAAAATGGAAGAAAAGCCATTGTCCATGCATGACTGCGTAATTATTCTCAATAAATAACCCCCCCAGTTGCAATGTGAGGAGAGGGCCGAATCTGTAAACACCTAGGCCCAGGATGGTCCTCCAAGTGCGGCCAGCTCAACAGTCACCATAGAAACAGTGGTTAAAATGTGGGGCAGACAGTCCACATGAACAGGAGATGACAGAGCTGAGGCGCGGGGTTGTCGAGACTGGCACTGCTATGTCCATTCACTCCTATATCATAGTGCATATAAGAATAGCACTAGTGTTGTCAGAGGAGGAGGCTTGTTCCAGGTATCGATGTAGCACAAAGGGATATGAGAGTGGGGGCAGAGATTCTGAAGGCAGGGATGCGATTTTCCCTGGGAGCGGTATTGTTAAAAAAAAATAATAATAATAATAAAAACTGAGGTACTGGGAAGGCTCCGCGGGGTACTGGATTATTTTAACACGTTTGTAAACGGTGTTCATGGATAAAATTAATCGCTTGTGCTTCGCAGTTTGGTCACCCACTGATAGATGGAGGAAAAAAAGCACCCACTTCAAAAATGATGGAGGAAAACATCCGTTTTCTGACGCTCGTTCAATGTTTTGTTTTGTTTTTTTTCATGTGCGACCCTGCCGCTCACTCTTATGCGTCTTCCCATTACCGCATCAAAAACATCACGAATGAAACAAAAAATAAAATCTTAAAGAATCACTAGACTCTCAAATATATAAAATAACCTTTAAGGTTCGCTTTTTAATTAAGTAACTGCACCAATCAACCTGTTGAGATAAATCACTCGTGTGGAAACTGCAATCATCTGAATGAAAATCTCCATTGAATGAATGTCACGAATGAAGTTTTCATTTCATCGCTGATGGAGGGATAGAACTGACAGGTGGATTTTCAAAAGAACGCAAACTAGCTGTAATTACGCCAGTATCCTGCGTTCAAGTGGCGCTCAGCTGTTGGGAAACGGTTTTGAAAGACGATAATGTATCACACCTGTTGGCGCACGCAAAGGCAACCACATATACCAGGTGTAACCGAGTTGGATGCACATACTAATAATATTGACTGATATTGAACTGCCCAACTTAAAGGTTCGGGGCAAGTGTGAGACTTCCACATCACCATTCTTTGTAATCGGTTTGATGACATAATTGAGAGACGAACGGAAATAATGAAAAGGAAGAAAAACAAACGATTTGGCGCAATCGTTGATCTGCAACCAGCAAAAGAGAAATAAGCACGCTTGCGCGGCGACGGAAAAAAAGAAATTGACGGGCAGAAGCATCCATAAAGGTGGCGACGTACACAGGGCGGTCATTTAGCCCCAATCTGTGTGGTTAAAACGTCTTTCAAAAAACACATTTATATTTTGCTTCCATCGCTTTAGTTGCATTGGTGTGATTGAGGGAGAAGGTGTGCCGCCCATTCCTCAGGCAGCAAAGCAAGACGGGTGCGAGAGGTTGCGTGTTTGGGAAATCAGTATTTCAGAGTCCACAACTTACAACATGTAGCATAGCACAATGAATTGCTAATACGCGTCCATGTAACCGAGCTTGACGCACAAGACGCTCACACATTTATACGACGGTTGGCCATACAAGTCTTTTTTTTTTATTTTATTAAAAAAAAATATTTAAGTCAACGCAGTCCAATGCAGACAGCAGTAGCTACTTGCAAAACTACTAGACCAGCGTTTCCCAAACCTCTCCTGGAGGACCCAATGTCCTGCATGTTTTAGAGCTCTCCCTGCTCCAACACAGCTGATTCAAATGATCAACTCGTTATGAACTCTTGAAGCTGCTTAATAACAAACTGATCATTTAAATCAGCTATGTTGGAGCAGGGAGACATTTAAAACGTGCAGGACATGCGGTACTCCAGGAGAGGTTTGAGAAAGAAGAAAGGAGGATGCTGGAAAGTAATACCACCAATATCTTATTATTTATTTATTTATTTATTGTGTGTGTGTGGCAAATCTACTGAGAGACTGCTTATAATGCCACTATCAAATAAGCAAGCACTGATCATATATTCATGCTCACACTGTTTTTCATTTGATATATTTTATATATAATATTTAAAATAATGATTGTAACCTACGTGTGCCACCACTGAGGTATTCCTAGAACAGTGGTATTTTCCTACCTGAAGTATGTATGGTTTCAAACTAATCTTTATTTCCTCATAGAGGAAAGCAGGCAAAATACTGAGAGCACAGTCATAGCTAGGATGAAAATATCACTGTTTAAACATCTTAAAGTGCATCACACTGCCTCTTGCAAAAATAATGCACACAATCAATCTGCTGAAATGACGGATCAGTGATAAGCAAAAAAATTACTGTCACGGTTTGCAGTTGATCATGATCCACCAATGAATACCATTATTAGCAGTCAATTCATGCCTGATAACTCCATTAATGCAATCAGTAGAAATGTCTGTAAAAGAGAATCTTCATCATCTGGAAATTCAGTACACTGGTGTTAAAAAAAACATCTCAATGGCAAAAACAAACACTCACTTTCTTCTCTAACAAGCATTCTGCAGATCTGTGGTGTCAGTGTTGACTTGTGTGATCGCTTGAATCACCAAATAATCTTCAGTTCTGACCTGATGGCGTCTTGCCACATTGTAGCAGATGTTACATCAGTATTTTGGGTGGCAATGTTTGCCATGCAGCTTGCTGATGGGTGATTATTTTGGCTTGATATACTTGATTTAAATCTATGGGCATGTAGTGATTCATTGCAGGTGTTATCATATTGTTCTAAAGAGGCTTTTTGTTTTTGCACAGACAGCAAATGCTAACGTGAACCACAGTCAACATCAAAATGTAAAATGCCCCTGGGCATATTTCATCATATTTACTGAATCATGAGGGTTATGACCTATCAAATTACTTTCAGGAGTGCCAGAACAGGTACAAATAGTGCTACCTCTCTGCCTTTCCTCTTTAAAATACAGAATTTGTATTTTAATTTATTTAGTGCATGGTATCTTATTTGCATGCTACTGAGCAAATGTTATCTATCTGCTGAGAAGCTCCTTTTCTCAGATTAAGCACAGAGACACTGCTCTCATTAGCTGAAGTAACACATGGTTCCAGTTGGGTGAGGTGCCACAAGATGACTGTTGCAATAAGGCAAAAATAAAAAAAATATATTTGTATTGCAACAAACCCATTATAACCATATCTATCAGCAGAAGAAATGAGTTCTGATTTTTGTGCTTATCTTAAACAAATTTCCAAGTAATATAACCAAGATAGTTGTAAAATGCATTTACATAATAGCACATAACTGTGACACAGTGATTGCTTCAACAAATAACTGCCCAGACATAAATATTATTATATACAAAAATAAGTAAATAAAAACTAAAAATTGCCATAATGCAGCCTTTAAAAAAAAGTGCTTCTACATTTTTAGTCCAGCTGTCATGGGTGCCTTGAGAGAGTCCACTTTGTGGCATTCAGTGGCAAAATGCATACTGTGAGCCTGCCTGCTGAATTGCATGTATGATAATATGGACTTTTGACGGTTCTCCTGCGCCAAATGCTTCTAAGTGAGATCCAGTGTGATGAAAAACAGTAGCACTGTGACTAAAATGCAAGCATGAGGAAAGGAAACAGGGCACAAATGTGCAGTTGTTAATTTTTTTTTACCTTCCTTTGTTGTGTGTGGAAATCTTTCAGTGCTCCTGTGTAAATCATGCAGTATTCTTGTGTATTTATAAATCATGCAGTCTTCTTGGCTCGGTATAAATCTGAAAGTGCTCCTCAAATACGTCTATATGGTCACATTGTATATCTTTTTAAAATGTGTCAAAAATGTGTCAAAATGTGTCTGATGTTGCATGTTTGAATGTGAGCTGTGTGATTAGCCAAAAATAAGAGTAAGTCCAGAGCAATGGGACATTCTTGGCTTTGGGTACGGTAGTTTAAAATTGGCCAGAGTTTGTAGCATCATTCATCAGTGCCCTCTAGTGACTCATCAGACACCTATAAGATGCTGAGCTGCCGCCAGCGGGGGTAAACCTATTCACCAAACAGTATTTGCTGCAAAGCATTGTGGGACTTGTAGTGTAAAACATTGGTATTGTAGGTGTATCTGACAATTGCACTTGCCTCAATGCTTCTGTCAGGTGCAATCTATTTGTCAAACTCCAAGATGAACATAAGTATTGCTATAAACACATCATTCTCAACTTTCATTTTTGGATTGCATGAAAATTCATATCTTCTGAAATGCCATTTTGCATTTTAAGAAAAAATGGGGTGACAAGAGGTAAAAATAATTTTTAAAAATCCCATTTTGGTGTGTAAAAATGTTGATGATCAATTTACTACTGTGAGCACTGAAGCAGTGTAATGAGGTAGACTGACATGCATGTGTTCTAGGAAAATGTGCCTGTATTGTGCAGCACTGCAAGTGTTAACATGCTAATCTAGTGCAAAGCAGCATCCTCCAGCCAGTTTCTCTCTCGTGTTCTTTTACATTGTGCATCTTGAATTGTACAGAGATGAAAAGCTTCCTCGGGCCGTGTTACCTATCACCAGGCCAGAAAATCAATTTCATTTCAAGGTAAGTGTTTAGTGAGGGGGTGCTGCCTTTGGCAAATTGTTATTTTTTGCATTGAGATGAGGTTGACTTAAATCCACAGAAGGCCTGGTTAATATACATACATGAGGCCTTAAAACATGATAATTTTAAAGGCATGATTCATACAAACATCTTGCGTGTACATGAATTACCGTCAAGTAGAATGGCTAAAAACATAACTATGATGAAAGATTTTCTTCTCTACTTTGAAAGCAAAGAGTTATTGGAAGAATTGTGAGGCAATACAAAGGTAATCCTGTCATACACAATAATCTGGTTTCCATCCACCGTGGTGGTTTATTATTCAACAAATTTGAAAGGATGTTTTCAACTATTACTTTATTTTCAATTTATTCTGCTTTGATGGAATGATGACAGAGAGAATGTTAAATCAACAAAGAGAGCTGAAAAAGAACATTTAGCTCTTATTTTCTCCAACTGGATTTTTGTTTTCCTGTTGTCATTCCTGCAGAGAGTGCTCTGTGATTTGCTTGTGATTGATTTGATTTATATTCTAACGAACTCTTGCATCTGAGTGCAAATGATCCATCAGCAATGTCAATGCGAAAATACATGTTTCCTGATTTTAACAAATTTTTGAGCAGGAAGAAAATGTTTGTGTTGACATTTAAATGTGCTTGTCCCCAGTACAGATCCCTTCATCGACTTCCTGTTACATGAGAAGGGGCATAGGCACAGAAGATCTCTAAGAATGGAGGTTTTTCAACATGGAATCCATGTAAATATGTATTCAAATAATTCAAATATGTACTATATGCATCATAAATCACTTAATGAATCTATGAAAAAAATAATGCCTGTCCAGATAGTCCAGAAGTGTCATATTTGAGCATATTATTTTTAATATATTTGAGTGCAGTGACTATTTAACATGAATGATTAAATAGACAGCATGGGACATGCAGGAGCTATTTCGGAAAAGAGCCAATGAAACAGAAGCACAAAAAGCAATTTAAATTTCCAAATCACTGACAGCAACATCAAAAGGCAGGAATAAAAATGTGTAACCTAAAACAAACACCACACACCTTTTGCATTTCTCTGAAAAGCTCATATAGGCACATGTGACATGTTTATTACACCGTCAAAAGCTCAGGGGGATGAGTGGACTCACTTTAATCCTGGCAACAAACATCAAGCAAACATCACATGCTGCTCGCTAGTGCTGCATTACCCATAGTGGATTACCACTAGACCTCCTTTTGTTTAGATCATATCAGCACTGCTGTACATTAGCCATTTGCAAGGGATCCAGTTCAAGGTTTTGGCACTGCAGTGCAGTCTTTTAGCTGGAATGAACCCCTTGAACGCAGGAAAGCAGAAAGACTACTACTGAGTATACAAGGCACTACTGCCAGAAGTGACTGATGGGGTAGTTACGGAGATGGGAGGTCAGGCCAGGTTAATGGGGCGACAAGTTGTAACAGGGAGCACCACCACCAGATAGCAAGGACAGGCAGTAAACTGGGTGAGCAGTGAATTAGTTCAGCCGGGTCTGTCCACAGTTACCAGTGGCGATTTCTTTTAGTGTAGCCTTGCAAATAAGTTTATCTCATCAATGTTTTTATCTCTGTCAGCTGTCAGTGTAGCTGTTGACTACTTTAGCACTTCTGGTCCCTTGTTGTCATTTTTTTGTCTTTGGAGAAGTGCTTGGTAAAAACATTTTTGCATTCAGGTGCCATTGTGGCTGTGTCAACCATGGAGGAGCTTGAGAAACACAAGTTTCGCCTACTCTTCTTCTTCAGTGTGGTGGGAGAGTGGAAAGTGAGGTACCTGACAGATCAGTCAGACTTTGACCCCCTATGGTTCAGTCTGGCCTAGGAGGTTGCAGTGGCTTTCCCATCCTGCCTTGTTTCCCTTTCCTACATCTGCTCTTGCCTTAGAAAGAGAGGGAAATGGCACTACACAGAATTTCTGTAATCTATCAAAATGCTTACTTTACCCCAACCTCTGAAATGCCAGGCCATTTCCAGTCTTCTCCATATTGATTTACATTTGCAGCTCTGCTTGTGTTGCATTCAGAATCCTTGTCTGTGTTTGGTTGAAAGTACGATATGATGTGACATTTTATCTATATGTGTATGTATCTGAAAAGGTTGACTTACAACAAAATAATTGCTGCAAAATTGCTAAGATGAAGACATTTCAAAAACTATTTCCCAAGATTGACTATGTAAGGGAGGGGGTCGTACACAAGGCTTTGGAAATATGGCAGCAATAAATGAGGATGGCATTTATCCTGCCTAATAAAGCTGTTGGACACAAAGTGTTGATGTGTTTTATCATTTAATGAGAATTAAAGGGCAAATCTCATTTAACTTGTAATTTTTGTATTTGTGGGTTTTTTTTACTATGAGTTCAAACATACTGGAGCACTGTAACAGGTTCTGCAAATATGGTTAAGTTAAATTAATCAGATGATAAATATTTTCTGGCTGAAATGATAGTGCTTTGTTTCCCCTTTGTAACCTCATCTCCACTGACCTGTTTGAATAGTGTTTTAGTGGGCACGCTGCTGTTTGTCAAAAAAATGTATAGTACTATGAAAGTAGTGATTTGGTGTCAGCTGCGAGGTAATTCATTGTGTCCGTGGACACTTGATGACTTTATTTCTGTCTTTTTTGTCTACGTAGTGGGTGTCCAGGACAACTCTGATTACATATATTATCCGCTACAACTGTATATTTACTGAAGCAAAAGATTACTCTCGGCAGTACCATTGAACTGGAACCTTCGGTGGCCATCTCACATCCCCATTTCCTTTGCTGTGTGAGCTCAGCACTATGCATAACTCATAACAAAAATTTTGCCATGCCTAACAAAAGACAATATTCCTATTAATTTAACATCCCCTGGCTCCTTTTCACACTTTCTGGAGCAAAGAGTTTGTCATTTTATATGAACTTTTTTCCTTTTCAGAATGATAGACAAGATCATTTAAGAAAGACAAAGACAATTAAAGGAAACTAAAAAAAACTGTACATTTATTCAAACAAGTGTGCCATGACTTGTAAGGAGAACCGAATCTGACACAACACCAACTGAGAAAATCTGCTCACATAGGCCGATTTTCAGAACACAAGCAGCTGCACAGTTAGGATACTGTCTAGTACAGCGTTACCCAAACCTCTCCTGGAGATCTCTCCCTGCTCCAACACAGCTGATGTGATGATCAGTTTGTTATTAAGCAGCTTCAGGAGTTCATAACTAGTTGATCATCTGAATCAGCTGTGTTGGAGCAGGGAGAGATCTAAAACATGCAGGACAAGGGGTCCTCCAGGAGAGGTTTGGGAAACACTGCAGTAAAGCAAACATAAGCCACTCCTGTGGTTTTCCAGGTAGGCTTCATCACAATTACATTTATCTAGTTATCTAACTACACGGTTGAAACGTTCCAGGAAGAAAATTGGGGTGAGTGCTTCAAAGAAATGGCATTGTGTAGGTTTTGTCTTAAATTCTGTAGAATTAAGTAATGTAGCAAAATCTACTGGGCTGAAATTCAAGAACAGAGAAAAGACCTAAGCCATGACAAGATATCCAATCAATTCTCCTTTTAACATCACACTTCAATAACTCCTTTTGATCAAGACCAAAAGGTGATTATTGATTTTCTCCTTCTTGTAAGCTGTATTTCGAAATGTAGTCACTCAATTGTATTAAGTCCAAAGTACATAACTGCTTTCATCAAATTGTGGTTCTACAGCCCTGACATTTTCACAAACCAGGGCAAAAATGGCATAACCAACAGTATTCACAATTCAAGGTGAATCTTGCAGTGAATTATTCTGCTGTGGGGTCACTGGCACTGTTTGGAAAAATATCAACACAGGTTTTTTTTTCTCATCATTACAACACAGCTGTGAAGGAGTTCGCTCCTTGGCTTGCACTTCAGACACAATGGCAAACCACCGTTCTAAAGACTAGCAGCAGGCTTCTCATCAAAATTCCTTGATTAATATACACAGGCAATATCTTCTTTGCTTCACTTCTCACTCCTGTAGGATTATCTCAGCTGTCATACTGTATGGGAATATATTTTTAGGGCATGATATTGATTAATGTCTGTTACTGTATGTCATTCTAGAAGCATGAAAATCTCCTCCCAGTTTCTTGATGTGTGCAATAACTTTGAAATGGCATAAAGGAGGCAAGGGCCCCTACAATAAGGCAGGAGAAATTATCAGTAAAGATTAATATTGGAATATTGGAACATTGCAATTCAGTGAAAAGGGAGACAGAAACCCTTTGTCTTGTGAGGAGTATCCTCAATTATTTGCCCTTGCTTTTTTGGTAATCATGAAGCCTGTGATATTCTGAGTTTGCTGATATTTTCTATGGGAAGCAGTGAAGCAACTGTGTTGGATAAGGAGATAACCTTTATGGTTTAATTTCAAATGCCATTTTTCATAGAATATTTCAGCTAGAGCATTTCTCAGACCTTTTCCATATAGATAGCTACAATTTTATCTCAAAAGTCCAAACAAACTGCTCTAAAGATGAAATGGATAATATTAGAAAGCTTGAGTCTGACTGATAATAACAGACATATTGTTCATTTTTAATATTTTACCAAGAAATTTCATTCAATTACATTTCATTTTTAAAGCAATACTTTATCTACTATGTACTCTCACTTCCAGGGAAAAAATTATGTTACAAATATTTCTTCTTTTAATATGCAATATTGGTCATCCACCTCTCACACATGCAAGTTGTCAATCATAGCAGCTATGCAGAGTGTAATGACTGGCTCAGGATCAGGTGAAAAGGCACACACACAAGGTGAGGGGTGATGCCCTAATCACCTGCTCCTCTGTGACGAGCCTGATAAGTAGAATTGCTTTATATCGAGTTTGTACACATCAACAAGTGTGTGCTCACCGCCATTAGTGTCCACTTATATCACACTGCTGTTTGGGTGTGACAACCACAGTAGCAAAATGTCACGTGTCAGTACGTGCACACAGCTGCCAGAGCTGCAGACACCTGAGTTCACAGTTCTGCTAATGCACAAGCTGTGTCTGCCATCTTGTTTTTGATGCCATTGATGACAAGAGCTTTTATTAAATATGGGATCTGCATGGCTTCATGGAGAAATGGAGACCCTTTCCTGAATGTGTTCCAAACAAGCAGCATGACCTTGAGCTGTTTTCTAACATTAAGGTTGCTTTAATGCATATGGAGGGTGGGTTTTCACCTGAGGTCCCTGAATAAAATCACTCCAATGCGATCACTGGGAAGAGTCTTTCTGCCTAGGTAATGTTAATGCTCATTTAGTATTGTGTTTGTGTGCATTACAATTAAGGGGTTTGTGGGCGTGGGGGAGGAGGGGGGCAGTTAAACCAATACTCAATTATAGGACCCACATGGGTGATACACAGCAGACATTTTGTACTGGAACACTGACCATACCTCATCTGAGGTGCTGTGGAAGGGGATTATTTACCCAGATAAACTGGGGGATTATTAGATGGCAAAATTGAAAGAACCTGATTAGGAATTTTGCCAGGACATTAGGGGACTGCATACTCTTTGTCTGATGTGCCATGGGACCTTTCATAACCAATGTGTAAAATATTGATGTGTAAAGTATGCTGATCCCTAGACATGACTGTTTTAAGTGTGACTATTTTACTTGAATTTTTTACTCAAATCATTTCCTGTTTTGTATAAATATCCCACTTTATATACTGCTGTGCAATTGTTATATTATCCTTTAGCAGATTGTACATAGAGTACAATGTACCTCTGTATTTTTGTATGATTTTGTGGCGTGTCTTCTTTTTATAAAATGTATTCAGCCCCTTTGTAGAATGTGAACAAAGACTTGTGAATACCAAACAATAACCTGTCAAATACAATGAAAGAACTGAAGTGCTGTTACGATTAGAATGCAGAACTACAGCTGGGAGAAGTAAGAAAAAAGAAATTGCTTCCTGCAGACGCCTCTGTGAAAAAGAAACCTTGAAGATACACTTAAACCTCCATGGAAAAGAATAAACCTTAATGACTCATCTTTCCTCGCCTTTTGATATTTTTCAGTATCATTAAACAAAACCTGCATCCCATGATCTGCACACGTTGGATTATTCAGACTTGTCCCCGGGTGCAAGGCTGTGGGAGCGTTGCTGAGGTGGCAGGGAGTGACATTCTGTTTGTCTGTGTGCAATCCGCTCGTGAGCGCTAATCCTGCTGTCTGGTCGATCTCTCTCTCTCTTGTTCTGCAGCTTTGTGGAGACTGATCTAGGCTCCCCGCCTGTCTCTTCATTCTGCTGTCCATCCCCTGCTGTCGGAACTAATCTCCCCGCTACTGCCCCGCTTCTGGAGTGGACAGCGACAATAAACCATTTTATCAGTGTCATCAAAACGTCCAGGGCTCAAACAATATCGAAATGAATTTTGATAAGAGTAATCCCTTGGGAATTAGGGACTAATGAGTATTTCTGGCCCTCTCCTAAACCGGTAGTGTTCGTGATCGATATCCACACAATGAGTGCATTGTGTGATTTTGCACTGTGATTTAAGACCTGTTCATGCTGTAGCAGGTTGGGGGTGGTGGACGGGGCGTTTCCCAGCATGCCTTGCAGCAGTGTTCTTTTTGTGTATAGAGTTTAGCCACCGCAACTGTGTCTGCATTCCCTTTCTGTGTAGTCCCCTCCTTCCCCATCAATGTTTGTCTGTGTATGTCCTGTTGCTTAATAAATGGCTGGCTAGTCAAACTTGGTGACTGGTAGTGTCAATCTTTCCCAAAAAGAACCCAGCTAGCTACAATTAGTATCAGAAACAGAAGGGAACATGATGTTCTTGCAGGAAGTGGAAGAGCTCATTGCAGCTGCATTGTGAGGGGGCACAAGCAAATACCTCCAGTCTCTAGGAGAGTATCTAACAGTGTGCCTGTGGGAGCCTGCTGAGGGGAGACTGCTGATGGAGCCAGAGGCTGAGCTGGACTGCTGAGGGAATGCCATATCCCCGACATCACTGCTCTGCTGCGATCCCAGGCCGACTCTGCTGGCAGACCCAACAGTGCCATGGTCCTCTGGGCCATCCCACCAGGGTATGATGAAGCTGCCATGTTACAACGGGTAAGAGCCACTGGAGACTTACCTCATTCAAGTGTGGCTGGCCTCCCAGTTCAACGCATGGTCGGCGAAAGAGGCAGCGGTCCAATTCTCCCTCAATTTGCAAGGCAAAGCGCTTTAAATCCTCACAGACCTCCAGCCAGAGGATCGATTCAGCTGGCCAGCCATTGAGAGGGCGATGCAGCACTGTTTCACTGATGATGGCAGGGACAAGCTGGTCAGCTGCTGGATGGAAGAGGGAGAGAGTCTGGGTGCCTATGCCGCGGATCTTCGCCTTTATGCCCAGTGTTGGTACCCAACCTGCGACACAGGAAGAGCTTGAGCCTTTGTCCGGGGGCTCCAGCTCCAAGAGCACATCTGCCTACTCACACCAGGGACCTTGACGGCAGCCTTACTTGAGCCAGAGTGGGTCGAGCATGTGCTGTGCACGGGAGGTCGCCCCCCCAGCATGAGGCACCGAGTGTGACAGGCAGACTACGAAAGGAGCGACAAGGAAGAAGTGACTCGCCAAGCCACCACCACACCTCCACAACAACCTCGGTGGGGAACCAGAAGAATGGCTGGGCAATCAATGGAAGGGTGTTCTTGATGTGGAGAGCCGGGCCACATCGTACGCCACTGCCCAGCGCCTACCCCATGGAGCCATGGATCCAGAAACTAATGGGCGGCACAATGGGGGAACTGCCACCCGCCAACAACCCTTCTCCCATCACCAAGTCACAACTGCGGCTCGGCCGGCTGGGCCAGACACATGGGCTGTACCTGGACTGCGACCTTAATGGCACCCCATACTGAGCCCTGGTGGACATGGGGTCCACCATTTCTCTGGTCCACCCCAGAACCCTGCCTGGTACGGATGGGTTAAGACCACGGGGCTGGAAACCCACCAAGCTGCGTATCACCATGGTCACCGGCGAACATGCAAAGATGCAAGGGAAAAGACCTCTCTGGGTGACTGTCACTACCCACAGTGTCGACTATCGGTTTTAGCTTGCCAACATCCAGTACATTTATTTACATTTACATTTATTTATTTATTTAGCAGACGCTTTTATCCAAAGTGACTTACAAAAGTGCATACAGCAAGTACCCTTGCATTATTGGGCTGGACCTGCTGGCCAAGTGGGAGGCCACGGTGGACGTACCCAGGGCTATGCTCTACCCGGGTTCGGAGGCTGTGGCACTCTGCATCGCCAATAAAGAGGGGCTGCAACCTACCTCCACGTCGCCGCTGCCAGCCAGAAGGTCCACCATGCCACTGCCACCAGCCAGAGGGTCCACCATGTCACCGGTGCCAACCAGAGGGTCCTCAACGCTGCCACCAACCAGAGGGTACTCAATGCCGCCACCAGCGACAGAGGGGGTCCCCACCAAACACGCCTTCGACAATCTGTACCAAAGGAGTTGCAGGGGCCTCGAGGCAGACCAGAGGCGTCAGCTGCAGGAGCTACTGGAGCAGTTCATCGACATCTTCGCGGCCAGGGACAAGGACTGCATGCACACCAGCCTGGTGCAACACGACATTGACACTGGTGATGCGCGTCCCATCCGCCCCCCCCCCCCCCCCCCATCGCCTACCCTTCGTCAAGTGGGCTGCAGCAGAGAAAAAGGTTAAGGAGATGGTGGAGGCGGGAGTCATTGAGCCTTCCAGTAGCCCCTGGGCAGCTACAGCCGTCCTGGTCCAGAAGAAGAACGGCACCTGGCTCTTCTGCGTCGATTACCGCCTCCTCAACAGGGTCACCTGCAAGGACTCCTACCCTCTACCCTGCATCAATGACATACTTGTCTACACTCCTGGGCAAAAAAATGAGCCAAGCCCAAAATGGCAAAACATTAGGCTTTTAATGGTTTTAATAACAAATAACTTTTCAGAAAATTAGCAAGAATTAAACAAATGGATAAAGTAACTTAGTATGGAATAGCTTTCCCCTGTGATTTCTTTAAGTGTTGAAGCCTTGAGGGTGAACTTGCAGACAGCTTTTTACAGAAGGAAGAGTCAGTATTGTTCCACTCAGCGTTGATGGTTTCAAACAGCTGATGAGTAGTTGAAAAACATTTCCTGATTAGTTTGTGTTTAATGTGAGACCAAATATTCTCTATAGGGCTCAGATCTGGACTCTGGCCAGGCCAGCAACCCCTGCATGATATTTTGCTTTTTTTGGAGCAGATTTTCCTTGGGACTCACAACACTGCCTATTGTAGATCTCTCTATCACTCCTGGCTCCACTTATGAGCTCATTATCAGGCCGTTGATGGGCTGCGTTACGTGTGGCAGATCACCAAATAATGGCTTATCTTTTCAGAATAAAAACATCCCAGAAGGTATTTTTAGAAAATTTTGTACATCCAGTCATGTGTTAGTTTGGATTTTATATCATTTTAATCATTATCATTATTTTACATATTATTTTGTGTACAAGAACACTATATAAGTGAATTTCCCTGTTTCCAGCTTTCTCCCAAACTATTCACTGCAGTAGCTACTGGCAAGTGCAGTTGACGCAGGAGGCGCGCTCCAAGACCGCATTCTCCATCGGCCAGGGGTTGTGGCAGTTCAGGGTCAAGCGCCTGATGGAGAGGGTCCTGGCTGACATCACCTGGAGCCACTGTGTCGTCTACCTAGGCGGACTTCGGGGGTGCCCTGGCAAATCTGAGGGATGTCTTCCATGCCATCTGCCAAGCTGGTCTGTGCCTTCACCCCAAGAAGTGTCACCTGTTCTGGCAGAAGACGTCCTTCCTGGGTCATGTAGTCAGCGCCACAGGGGTATCCACCGACCCGGCGAAGATGGCCACAGTGAGGGACTGGCCTGTCCCCCACAACGTCGGGGAGCTGCAGAGCTTCCTGGGCCTGGCATCCTACTACCGGCAGATTGTCGGGGATTTCGCCACCATCGCCAGTCCGCTTCACTGGCTGACCCAGAAAGGCCAGGCATTCCAGTGGGGTGAGGACTGCGCCACCGCCTTCGCATGGCTCTGGTCAGCACCCGTCAAGGCTCCTGTGCTGGCCTATCCAGACCCCCAGCGACCGTTCATCATGGACACCGATGCCAGCAACATGGGCCTCGGCACGGTGCTGTCTCCGGAGGGGGAGCATGGTAAGCAGGTCCATGTGCCGCCACCACCGCCGAGCACCTGGTCAGTGAGATGTTCTACCACTTCGGTGCTCCCGAGGGGCTACACAGCTACCAGGGCGGAACTTTGAGGTTGAGGTGTTCGGTGAGGTCTGCTGGCAGCTGGGCATCAGGAAGACCCGGACCACGCCATTCCATCCCCAGAGTGACAGGCTGGTTGAGTGCTTCAACCGCACCCTGGCTACCCAGCTCGTCATCCTGACCAGCCGCCGGCAGCGGGACTGGGACCTGCACCTGCCCCTGGTCCTGTGGGTGTACCGAATGGCAGTTCAGGAGTCCACCCGATGCACCCCTGCGGCCTCATGTTCGGTCATGAGCTCCGGACCCCAACGGAATTGGTGTTCGGGCCACCCCCCTGAACCAGAGGTGGAGGGCGAGCCTGGCTTGGACTACCTTCACAGCCTCCCCTCCTTCCCCATCAATGTTTGTATGTGTATGTCCTGTTGCTGTTGCTTAATAAATGGCTTGCTAGCCAAATTTAGCAACTAGCAACATCATTCTTTCCCAAAGGACCCAGTTTGCTACAATACATAATTTCTGGCTTTACCTGCAATAAGGCTTAATGTTCATCTGGTCACGTGTGTGTTAGATTTAAAAGGTCACAATAGTTGTGGTTGTTCTAAACTAACTCTGTAAGAAGTTCTAATAGCTTTGAAAAAAGCAACCAAATGGATTACTGGTCATGACACTTCCTTATTAACAATAAAAAATACTTTGACCAGCGACCTTTCTCCATCTTTTTTTTTGGAATATGATTTTTGTGATGGCAAATTTACTATAAATTCCATTATACCAGAATAGAAGTAGGCCTATGCAATGATGACAAAGTAAACCCTCTGCAATTTCTTTTTAAGGACCCTGGACAGCAACCAACAAGTAAGAATTGAGGGCAGACAGCAGAAACGGGCTCTATTTCTACTGCTGATCAGTGTCCTTTCTCCAAGCAATATTATAGCCTACATTTTCAGCAGAAGGACTCCTAACACTCTCGGCTTTATCGGTGATTTGCGAAAGGATACCAATTTCATTTCTATATACTGTCTGCTTAGAACACTTCAATCAAAGTGTTAATAGGCATACATCCGGTGAGATACAGCAATATTACACAAAGAATTGAAGGTGACTTAAAGCACGTGACGATGAATAATGCATTAACTTGCCAGTACCTGATTAGATATATTTTTGTGTATAGTGTGAAGACACACGATGTGATGTGATCCACCATCAACGAGCAGCACATGGCATGTAGCCTAAGATGGCACTTGCTGTGCAGAAACCCTGACGGATTGCACAGTGAATTTATAAAGTCCCTTACCCTATGACTTTTGCCTGCCTCCCTGTACCCCAATGCTCACAGCACGAACTTTGCATTTTTAATGTAGCTACTGTACTGTCTCATACTGTCTGGTATTAAACTTAACGCACAAATCTTAACTCCCCTCTACCTCATTTCCTCATTGACCACCAGTCCTGTCTTTAGTAAATAACTAACGTACATTATATAGGAGTGTTCTCTTGTGTGTAAGCACATTGTTTTAGCACTGACCCTGAGCTGTATTACTTTCAACTCTGTTTTGTTGCTTATGTTTACCGGTTGTTATCTGCACTGATGTTGTTTGCCATTATCTTCCTGTAACTCGCTTTGGATAAAAGCCTCTGTCAGATGAACGAATGCAAATGCAAACGCGAACTGATACAGTCATCAATTACTGTACATTGTGATCTTCGATAAAGGAGAGGTTGCCGCTCTGTGAGTGTGGTGTTGGGTGTTATGTTTGTGTAATTCTTACTGTAATTTCTCCATATGGAGCGCAATGTTATATTACTGTCAGTCCTCCTCTGTCTTTGTATGACCTTTTACATTGTCAAATATTATACAGTGTATGCCAGATGTAAAGCTCACATAAAAGTCACGGTTAAGTTGAAAGTCACGGTGTGTACCCTGAATTTAGAAAAATACGTAACATGTAGCCTACAAGGATTTGTGTAGGAGGACATCGTGTAGGAGCTGTATCTATGAGAGTGGTGTAGTGAAGCGATTCTCATTCATTTTTGATTTTTTAATGGACTAAGAAATTCTAATTTAGCAAATGTCCATGAGTATACTACCATCTGCTGGATTCTAGGAAACCATTATAATTCATCTGTCAGCTGCATTGATTTAATGAAGTCCGTTCGAATACTGTGGATCCATTCGATCTAATGCGTTCCGTAAAATTTCGGTCCAAATTGAGAGTGAACTGACAATAGAAACATTAACATAACTAAGACGACCGAAGTAATTGTCGTATCACATAGTCTGTTCTAGGAATTCTTCACTGATGAGTAAATGTATTTGTTTCCAATAATTAACTTGAATTTAAGTTATCATTGCTTAATGTTTAATCTAATTTGCAAACCAAATAATACAGGGTCTTCCTAGTAAAAAAGTATTTCATTTATATGTAATGAAAAATACCCTTAATACACATGCAGGGCGTAAACATTAGGTTATAGCAGCGGAAATATCCGGATGAATCAATTTCGATTACATAGAGCCGTTTTATAGCACTGAGAGCTGATTCTGGAAGGAGAAATGGAAGATCCACAAATCAATGTTTTTCTTTATTTGCAATAATGCAAGTCCAGGTTCCATGGAAACATGTGGAACGGACTGGTATAGAGGACTGTCCCTGCGATGCTATAAAAGGATTGGGCCACATAATTTCGGAGGCTGTGTGAAGTGTTGAGCGCAGTTCCCTGAAGTGCAGCTGCTGTCGAGTTGGAGCATAAACGTGGACTTTAAAAAGTTAATTGAGAAAGGACAGGAATCTAAAAGGGGTGGTTGAACCGCATGCTACTGTTGAAGGGACACCAAGCGAGTATCTTATGAGAAGTGTTAAAAATGTTTCCGGCGCACATGTGGAGATTCTGTACCTGACTCATGTGAACTCTAGATTATAATTTATTATTCCGCCGCTAGAGGGAGATCTTTTATGCTGTGATTGTAAGGTTTTTCACAACTAGCATGGTTTGGGTTTCGGTTGACATTGAATTCGAAATCAGCTCAACAGCCTGGGAAATGCGGGTTTGATACTTGTAACCCGAATGTGGGGAAGATGTAAACGCCCGTGTTTTGAGATACGTCTGTTGAAAACGTTTCTTTTTCAAAAATGAAAGAAGAATTAGAGAACACTAGCAGCTATTAGAGATCTGATAAGTGAACTAGACTTTATATTATAGTTAATATTTCCTCTCCCTGGCATCTCATCTCTAATAACAACAAGTGTGATCACTTCCTGCTACTATAGGCGTTTAGGGGACATAAGATTAAGTTTGTTTCAAGTGTGTGTGTGTGCAAGCATGTGTGTGTGTGTGTGTGTGTGCATGTGTGTGTGTGTACATGTGAGCATATATACGTGTTTATTTACATTTACATTTATTCATTTGGCAGACGCTTTTATCCAAAGCGACTTACATAGGTTACAGTTCATTACAATGTTATCCATTTATACAGCTGGATATTTTACTGAGGCAACCGTGGGTTAAGTACCTTGCCCAAGGGTACAGCAGCAGTGTCCCAGCGGGGATCGAACCAGCAACCTTTCAGTTACGAGTCCTGCTCCTTAACCACTATGCTACACTGCCGCCCCGGCAGTGTGTGTCTGTGCATGCGTGAGCCACCCTCAAACGTGTGGTCCATAGCTTGTCACACCCTGATGATGCTGCTTTCCACCTGGAGCTGCTGTCCCACTTGCAGTTGCTCTCAAAAGTGGGTGTGGCAGTACTTGGACTTCCCAATGAACCAGGAGCAGAACTGTAACCAACCTGCTGAGCTGGGGATCATGAATTAGAGGGAAAAATGAGGAGGTTGACTAGTGACAATTGTAGAGCCTTAGTTAAAAGGCTCTACAATTCAGTCTCCAGGGCTTTCAGAAACACTCAGGTCTCAGGAACAGAGCAACATGATTTATATAACATCTACACAAAGAAAGCTGTGCAACATTTGATCTTCTTAAAGCAGACATTCAGGTTAGTCACATGACAGTACAGTTAACTAGAAGGAAAACATACCCAGATGCTATAAAAGAAATAAATTCTAAGCCATAAGATGCATTATGTTAAAATGTAATTGGAGCTTGAAATCACAATTGTTTTGTGTTGATTGGCTGCTTTATGATTTTCTTGTTCTTCATGCTTTTTCTTCTTCTTCTGCTTCTCCTTGTGTGTATCGATAATAATAATAATAATAACAATAATAATCATAATAATAACAAGAAGAAGAAAAAGAACAGCAGCAACAACAATAATAATAACAATAGCAATAACATTAATAATAATAAATAACCATTTATTTCTCACCCTCAGTATCATTTGGTCTGGTCTGTATTATTCTTACATAGACTTTTCAATCACATAGACTTCATCCTTATATAGACTTCACCTGCAATAATTTCATTACATTTTCTATTTCCTACAATTATCTGTCTGTTTGGCATGAACAATTACCAGTTTTATTACGCAGGACTAAAATCTGCAGATAAATCTACCACGCACTGGGGCAAAGAAGATCTCCATCTCTGTCTTTATCATGGTGAGCCATCCCACACCTACCCCTTTGTGAAAGATATGCACGTTTGTCCTGCTGCCCTATCCACGGGTCCTACTCACTGATGACGTCAAGGCAGGGTCTGTGGAGAGCACCCCTCTGCCTGCTACACAGTCTCTCTGGGACTGTGTGCTTTCTGGTTGACCTCCCCCTGCCTGACAGGCCTGACTTCCTCTTTCAAATACAATGTCTCTGTGTCGATATTCACACAGTTGGGAAGATGATGACCATCAAAGCCAGCTCCAGTTTGGATTCATTTGTTTTATTTATGACAGCATTCAACATTTTTTTTTTACAATGGAGTATCTAACCCTGTCCCGTGGCAGGGTACCTATACCCCACTCTTAGGATGAAAATATCAGTCCCTTTGATTTGGGCATGCTTTGATTATAGGGTGTGTGTGATTTTGTGAACTCAGTGGAGAGTAGTGCAGATTACCTATGAATGAAGTGGAGCTCCCTGTGTGTTCAGATCTGTTCATAGCACATTTCCCTCTCCTCTCAAGTTACCTGAATGAGTTAACTTACACAGGTGATCCAGAATTAATATGGCCCTGCTCAAATCAGCAAAGGCATACCTAATTATCATCAACCAGTAACCAGTTTAATGAATTGAAAGATCAACCGGTCTGAAAAAACTCTATTACTTTTGCCACGTTAGTTATCAATGTTAGCGGCTCACCATGGGACAGGCTCAATAAAAAAACATTAAGCAATGTTTTACCACAGTGCAGATGGGGAAATGGAGTCATATGTTAAAACTGTGGTGTACTTTTTATGCCTCTTCCCCTTTTACTCCCAGCGTTGCCAGAACAGGGGATTTATGGGTAAGACTGTCAAGCCTTCATAAGTGTCGTGAAGAACATGGTTTGGATTCTGTGATGTACACCTTGTGTAAAATTAAACTAATTGTTAATTAGAGCCAACAGAAGACATCTGTTGCAGTATCTCGTAACATTGTTTTCAGCCCTGTTTTAAAATTGCTGATTGCACATTAGACTCGTCTCAACCGAAACGCCCTCTGCATTTGTGCAAAAGTACTGAGGATAGCATGGCGTGGCATGCCACATGCAATCCTCTAATACACTCACATGGCTGCAGCAATAATTTTTCTCACTACAGATCCCACAAAGCATCACAGTGAAGCAAAGGATAGATGGGCACAGCTCTACTGACACTGGCTTGCAGGACCCTCATCCCATCAGCAATTCCAAATGAATACAATCCAGAACAAGGCATAATGGTACAAGGTGTTTATCGAAAGCAGCCAGACCTTATGAACAGTCTGTCTTTTAACAGGGTAAAGGCCTTGTCACATTGCAAACATGGACACACCAGGTTTGTCAATCTGATTTCATAACACCAGGCCAAAGTGACATAATCCATCTATCAAAAAAGCCAGGACCACAGTGTCATACAGTCAAGTAAAAGACAAGTAAAAGCTCTGAACAGTGTTCACTTTAAAACTAGTGAAAAAAAGTATCTGCTCAACTTTTGTCAATCTGATTTGATTTTGGGGGAAAAAAAGGCAAAATCACAAAATGGCTTTTCAATCCCACAATCCAATTCTCCTGACAAAGCCTAACATCTCTGGTGCGTGTGCACCTGCATCTCTTAACGCCACAGCTCCATTGTGAACGATGTCATTTTAAATGCACTCATCCTCTCTGATAATGACCAACAGATCCCATGAGCGACGTGAACCACCACACCCAAAAAGATGAGACAGAGATGTGTGTGCCCATCTCTGGTGCAGATGAACCCAAAGGGCGGTGTGCGCACTGAACATCAGCTGTGCTCGGTTACCTCCCACAGAGCGTGAGGGTGACAGGCAGCTGAAAATAATCACATGCTGTTATTTTTACACAGAGGGGATTCTTCTTGTCAAGCTGTATGGCAGAGTCAAATAGCAATTCCACAGCAGGAACATTATGGATGTTAAAACAGCACATGGTACATTTATTCGTTCTGTTTTGACATTCCTATCCACTGCGAGTTAAAAGGCTACTATGGCACAATGTATTAAATGTTCAAAAAGAAGAGCATGGGTGCAGAACAGCCAATGAACATTAAGCTATGAAATTGTACTAAAATGTAAGCATACAACAGTACTTGCTTTAGCACACACACACAATGCCTACCAGTTATCCTCATAATACAATACTATGTCTGCATCATGCCAATGTATGGCTACAACCTACTGATGATCTAATAAGCATGATGATCTTTAAAGGTAGCATTACATTATTTGTGGTATAACTTGTGTGCTACACTTAATGTTGTATCTTGATCACTTTCAAGAACATCCATTTATCTTTATTGCTGTTATCTGCAATTATGTTAACTACTGTGTGAATTTACAGGGAATTAAATTTAAGGGAGAATTCAATGTCAAACTATACTTAAAAAAACATCATTGTGATCCAAAATGGACACCTGAAGATCTTTTTCATTATTTGAATGAATTTTCGTTTTCAGAATATTGAAACCTAGACATGTACAATAGCAATAATCGTAATAATTGCTGTTTTTATCGGAATTATTTCCATTATCATACAATTTCATCCAGCAAAATACATTCATCGATTTAACACAAAGTAGTTCAAATATTTACAAAAACTGCCAGAAAATGTAGGGTATGCGCTGATGATCCGTGTATCTACACTGCGCCATCTAAGGGGCCTCTGGTGTAACGCACCATCCAATCTCAAAACAACCTGCTAAATAGCTGTGCTGCAGCAATCCTCTGTCGGCGGAGCGCATCTCCATCTCGTAGTCGTCTCTTGCGTCGTGTGAGATGGGAGAAAGCGTGGTGTGAGGGGGAAAAGCGCCCTCTTTTCCCGATGGCTGTGTGAGGATGAGACTACCCAGCTCTATCTTTGTTTCGGTGTCGCTGTTTACCGCCGAGACGACGGCAGCTCTGTACCTAAGCTCCACATACCGATCTGCTGGGGACCAGATCTGGCAGGGACTCACGCTGCTCTTCACGCTCGTGCCATCTGTGCTGGTGCAGCTCACTCTTACCTTTATTCATAGGGACCTCAGCAGGGATAGACCCCTCGTGCTACTGCTACACATCCTGCAGCTTGGACCGATTGTCAGGTAGGCTATACCTAGAAAAGACTACATTCCCTGTAAGTTTTTAACTGCGTCTATCTCCCCGTTGCTATCATGCAATGTGTAGAATGTTATAGCCAGGTCCGATTGCTGTCATCCACAGGCTAACGCGGTTAAAGCCTGCGCTAGAATGAAGCTGGGATTGGTCCATCGTCGCTGGTTTTCTGAGAACGGAAGTCGAGAATATACTCATTTATTATTAAAATTGGACATCCCGTCGCGTACTTATCTAAAAATATATTTCAAGCGCTAGATATGGTTTCTTGTAACCAGCGTTGTCAGTTCAAATGATATATATTTCATGTCCTGGCGGATGTCATTTCTAATGACAGGTGCGCTTGCATCAAAATCTGCTAAAACGGTTCGGACCCCATCCATAATGCCATTTGTTTGTTTTCATACTCCTTTGTTTACCGCTGGCCTGATAACGTGATGCTGTGCTTTGGTGCCCTGTTCCCACATTTAGGGCGGAAACAAATGGAATGCCGGTCAATATTTCCGTCCATAGCGTTTGATGCGGTATACCCTATTGCCGTATCTTACAGGGCATGTTTTTGACTCAGGTGTTTAAGATGTGGGCATCACCGTTTTATCATTAAATGAAATTACGACTATTTGTCTTTCCCTTCGCCCACGTCAGATTCGGGTCGTCCTTAATTTTGCTTATGACATGCATGCCTAAGCATTTTGATACTGATTAATTTGATTTGTACAGGGACTGATTTTAGTCGTAAGGAAAATTAAGGGTAAAACAAATAAGTGATCTGGGAACTGTGTGACGCCATGTGCAGGAATGAGCAGGTCTGCCCTGCAGGGGTTATAAATTTAACTAACCTGATGAGACCAGACAGTGTCAGTGAAGGCATGTAGAGAGGTTAATACTCAGTCTAAAATGATTATCCACTGCTCTGGGTCTGTCTGTCTGACTTACTGAATCCATATTCCTACATCTATATTGCAGATAACAGGCAATTGAAGCAAGCTGGATATTATTTTATTAATTCATACTTGCTGTGGCCAAAAAAGAATGGACAGACAGTGACTTTGCAGTCTTTGACTGTGATCAAGCAGGGGTAGGTAGCTTCTGGCAAAGGAGAGATTGGGGGAGGAAAGGGAGGCTTATCACAAGGTGATGTTTAAAATAAATCCTGGAAATATATGAAACAGACATGACTTTCTAACACACATGGAAAGAGGGAGGTATCATTTACAACTGAACGGTTTTTGAAGAGGGACTGGAATATTTAAATACCTCCCAGTTAACAACTGGCCCCTTGAGTTTGACAAATAACAATTCGGACTAACAGCCTTTCCTCTCTGCTGTTTCTCGTTACCTGTCTCCCCAGAGCAAGCCCAGTCTAAAAATAGCTTTAGTTAGCGTTGTATTATTAATGTCTCTAATGTTTAGTTACTACAAATAGATACCATTTTCACCATCTAAACTATTCTAACATTTAATGTTAAATATGAGAAAGTTTTTTTTGTTTTGTTTGGAAAAGCATGAAATAAGAAGAATGCTTATTTCTTCCAAAAGTAGGCAGATTCAGTTCATTATTCTTTGCCCCTATTACCTTCCTCATTAAAATATCAGAGGCATTTCTGAATGTATCATCACATTTGTCCACATTGGCATCAATGCTGAGAAAGCCAAAGGCAGAACTCCCCTGACTGTTTTATCCTGAATGCAGTTACTTGCTGGAATTGTTTTTGAGGGAGAGGTGAAGCAGATGTGTCATGGGTCTACTTTGGGACTGGAATTAGCTGCAGCAGTGCAGCTACGTAATAGACTGCTGAAAGTAATATTAGTGAACGGTCCTCCTGGGCCATGACTCGCTGTTTTAGAACAGGCAGTCTGTGGTGTCCTGCTCTGGCAAGCACCACAGCTGGTTTCATTGTGCACTGTGGGCAGGCAGCCAAGCCCACATAAAGCGAATGGGGCTGGCTGACCGCCCAGTATCAGGCCTTTAGCTTTCAGCCAACAGCATGCGCCGCATTTGCAAGCAGCTCTGCTCGGTTGCTACGGCAAGTGCCACTGGCAGGTGAAGATATCAAGCTGCATTTAAGCTATTTCTTTGCTGCCTTGTCACTCGACCACAGGTCAAAGGTCAGAGCAACGTGCACAGCTGCATTCATTCACAAATAGGCCGGCTATCAGTTACGTAACTCCTGATTTGTCACAGTCCTAAATCTGTTCTGTGGGCTCTCCCTGGAAAAGGGGGAGAGCCTCAATTTACGGTAAGAAAGCAAAGTGCCCGGAATCGCCCTGCGCTAAGAATGGCAGGGCTTTATTGAGGCCTGGATTCCCGTGTCACAGGCTGTGCATGTGAGCACAGTGTATTTGGATGTATTGTTGCTGTGGTTTCAGGTGCCTGGAGGCCTTCTGGATCTATGGGAGCGTGGGAAGAGTAGAGGAGCCCTATGTCAGCATCACCAGGAAGAAGCAGATGCCCAAGGACGGGCTGTCGGAGGAGGTGGAGAAGCAAGTGGGCCAGGCGGAGGGCAAGCTCTTCACCCACCGTGCTGCCTTCGCCCGCACCTCCGTCATCCAGGCCTTTCTGGGCTCCGCCCCCCAGCTCACCCTGCAGCTCTACATCTGCATCCTGCAGCAGGCTGTGACCATCGGGAGAGGTAGAGAACTGCCACGCACCCCTCCCGGGGTCAAGTTTCTAACCTGTTCAGCTCACCAAAGCACCCGCTATGTTCAAATCACAGCCACCTAGCTTTTTTTTGAAGATTGCTTAATAGTTAGGTCACAGTTTGCAATTACAGAGAAAGGAGTGTAGGACTTATGTATGGGAATAGGACATACTGCATTCTGGGAAAGTGTTATTCTCCCCTCCCCTCCCGTCTCTCCCCCCCCCCCCCTTTTAATGTTATCAGAAGTGACATCCTGCAGGCTTCTTATCGAGTGGTTCAGTTTTGAGTCAAGCCCTCTTTGCACTGTACGTTACAGTAACGGTCTACTTGGCAGGAAGTGCTTGTTATCAGTGCAAGTGTTTAAAAGGAAATGGGTGTTTGTTACCAAAGCCACATGCTGCATATAAAACTGAATATGAGGGCTTTTACTGTTGACAATAAGATGACAGAATGTTTTCTCCATTGAAATAAATTCTCCAATGAAATGAATTTGTCACATGACACTAATGCATTTACAATCCATGAATGCCTGTAGCTTGATCCGCCATGCAGACCCTTACCCCCTGGGTTGTTATAGCCGGGGTATCTGAGGTGCCACCAGCGTTCTAAAATTAGCATAGCTGTGTGAGTGCAAGATTCTGCAAGCAGTCATCCACTGACGCCTCAGTGCTGTGCTGTCTCGGTGTTCAGACGCCAAAATGAGGCTCCCTGCCAGGCAGGAGTCGGTGACACTGCTGATGAGGTCAGGAGGGGAATGCTTGCGTGTGACTAGTTAAAACAGGAAAGGGTGGTTCACATGGGAAAGGCCCAAATACAGTGTGTTCCTCAGCGTTTGCGATGCACGGCTGCAGGAGTGACACTGTGAAAATAATCGATGAGTCACAAACTCCCACGTCGGCTCTGGCTGAGTGGGTGTGGAGGCCCCCGACACATAGATGCGGGATGGCTGCCTCTCAGTTTCGGCATCCCACGTTGTGTTGGCATGCCTGTTGCAGTTTGTCTGCCCTCAGCTAGTCCTGTTTTCAACCACAACAGCTGCATTCAAGAAACACTGCAGCGTGCAATGTCTGTTTTCACTCAGTTTGCATCCAGGCATTTGTGGCTTTGAAACTGGCTGTCGAAAGCTAAAGTGCAGTATTGATCATCAGAAGCTTTTTTGCTTACTGTCAGATTTTCCGTGAAGCCGTGCAGACTTAACTTTGCAAATCTCCACGTCAAACATGGAAAATAATTATGTCCTTGTGTTTGTAGACATGTGTGATCACTTAAATGACAAAGCGAAGCAATCTGCCTCAGTCTTCTGGGATGGCACTGTGTTTCATCCCTCCCTCCCCCCTGCAGGTACGCTCATGGTGATCTCACTCCTGTCCATTGTGTATGGCGCCTTGCGCTGCAACATCCTGGCCATCAAGATCAAGTACGACGACTACGAGGTGGACGTGAAGCCGGCTGCCTACCTGTGCATCTTCCTGTGGCGCAGCTTCGAGATCGCCACGCGTGTGGTGGTGCTGGTGCTCTTCAGCTCCGTGCTGCAGATCTGGATCCTGCCGGTGGTGCTGGCCAACTTCCTGGTCTTCTTCTCGTACCCGTGGCTCCTGTTCTGGCAGAGCGGCTCCCCGTTCCCGGAGAACATCGAGAAGACGCTGACACGCGTGGGCACCACCATCGTGCTGTGCCTGCTCACCTTCCTCTATGCTGGCGTCAACATGTTCTGCTGGTCAGCCGTGCAGCTGAAGCTCAATGACCCGGACCTCATCAACAAGTCTCAGAACTGGTACCGCATGGCGGTGTACTACATGCTGCGCTTCGTGGAGAACGCCACGCTCATCCTGCTCTGGTACGTGTTCCAGACCGAGTTCTACCGCTTCGTCTGCGCACCGCTGCTGGTGCTGCAGCTGCTTATCGGCTACGCCATCGGCATCTTCTTCATGCTGGTCTTCTACCAGTTCTGCCACCCCTGCAAGAAGCTCTTCTCCTCCAGCATCTCACAGGGGATGTGGGAGTGCTCCAGCTTCCTCTGCCTGCTGTGCAGGCCCCGCGGTGGGGGCGGGGGGGTGGCTGTGGATGGGGCAAGCCCCGCCGACAAGGAGGCTCTGGAGCCACCTGCCTCAGACAAGGACATTGCCAATGACACAGCCGAGATAAATGGCAATCTCAGCCAGAGCCTGTCCAGCAACCCTTGAACCTCAAAAAAAGGCTGCAACAAGTGTCCCTTGCATTAACCCCCGTGCCACCGTCCAAAACAGCCCATGAGGACGATGCCAAGCAGAAGGGAGAGGGCCGTGACTTCTACCCCGTTGTTCATGGGTGCGAGTTGCTCACAGGAATCACACCTTTCCCACATGTGTAACATACAGTCCTTAGTGATGAGGTGTCACTTACCTTTAAGCCTCTTGTCTGTCATTTGATGAGATATGACTGAAACCCCTCCCTTCCTCTGCCCCCTGCACACACCTGTTTGCTCCCTGAGGCGGTGATGCTAGGAGAGAATCGTGGTGCAGTTTTTCGCTTCGCATCAGTCCTACATTCCTCATGACTGCGGATCAGCCACACCCTGAACGCCAGAGCGCATTTTCACAGCGCAGATGCCTGTCCTGGCTGTGTGCCCTGCTCCCTGCACTGCTCCGCTTCTTCAGTATGCGAGAAAAACCACCCTGCACTGAGACCTTAAAGCTTTCGCATTACGTTTCCCTGAGTATTTTTGATGCTGTATTGTTTGAAAGCACATTCACAGAGACAATGCGTCTGCAGCACAGACTTGAAGTGGCCATATTTTTCTAAGCCATTCAGCTCCACATCTGCTTTTCACATCTTAAGAGAGGAGAGTTTGCACAGCAATGGTTTTAATTTAAGGGCTGTTGTGTTTGGTATTGTTATTCTTTTTTAAAGAACCATGCTTAATTTCAAGGTTTGCTTTCTCCTCATCTTGTGGGGAGGAGCACTTGTGTGTTTTGAAAAAAGCTTTATCACATGGCCTGTCTCACATGCAGTCAGGCGTCACTTGAAGCTAGGTGTCAGGCTGAGAGCCTCAGAGTTTTCAGTTCCCTTACTGTTGCTGCAAGTTGTTTGGGTGTTTCAGTTCGCCTGTCAGTTTTACCAAATCTCTCCTGCACCCCTGGGCCTTGGAACCGCAATATGTCACAATGTACTTGACAAAGAGAATTGCTAAATATCTGTCAGAGTAAATATGTGTTTGTTAGTTGGTATGTTGGGAGTGAATGTGTCTCTGCTTAGAATAGGTCTTTGTCTTTTAATTTTTTAAAAATATGTTTGTTTTTGCACTATTCTTCACTTTAGCAATGCAGTTGTGCCAGGTTGAAAAAAATGTTGTATAATATAAAGGGTACATGCAGTTACACACACTCATGAATTAAATTAGTTTTTGAAATCCCCAAAAATGTGTATGTAAATAGTAATGTACAGTGAATATAAACACTAAAATCTAAATGATATTTAATGATATCAGCATGTAGTTAAAAAATGAATTGACAAAAGAATTTGAGGATGGAGCCATAATTTGTCTAATAATTTATGTGTTCACAGTTGTTGAATGAATACTTATTTTAGCAAACATATTGTTCATTTGCATTTTAACAACCATTTACAAGTCATTTTAGCACTTGTACTATACTGACTTCTAGTGGCCAAAGAAGAAAATTTGTGTTTCTCACAGTCTCAGCCATTGCTACAGAATGTCCTTGCCCCGGCGTTTTCAGTCCCTCATCAGCAAACACTGAAAGACAGAGCCAGGACTCCCATGAAGCCAAATCCTGTTGCAAATAATTCTGCATTTCAGTTCTGTAAATAGGCTGCAGGAGTTAATTATTGCATGCAACTCCCCCATTTGTCCTCACAATGGATACAATGGCAAGTTTGGCTGCATTAAATATTTTACCTTAACATTTGTTTTCATTGTTTTGAAGATCCCCTACTTCTTCTTTGGAGCCCTGGATGAAGACCTCTGTTGTTACCTAAAACTAAGCACTGAAATGATTTGTTGTCGAATCTGAGGTCTGCTTCATGCTAAAGGAGTCTGTGACACAGAGAGTTGACCTTTTCCATATCCTAGAAAGATGATTAACTTGAAACGCGTCAGGAGGGTGAGCCTTAGAGCGCGTACAGAAGAGGTTGTGCTGAAGCAGGTTTCCTGGTCTGTGATTTTCCCTTGTTGATCACCTCCTGAAAGACCCCTCTACTGACAGTATTAGAGCAAGGCCAGCTGCACTGCACATGTTTGGCAATCGGTTTCTTCACTGTTAGATATTGAATGTACCAGTGTACAATCTTACAGTATTCAGCTGTTTTCATGAAATGCAGCCTTTTCTCACTCAACCTTTGCCTTAATGTAAACTGAATAAACAATATGTGGAAAATAGTTGCTGTGGTACTGGTTTTGTGTAAGGTTTGTGCAATGTAACTTGTGAGTTTTGTTTTTAATGGGCGATTTTGATCTCATGTTCCTATGGGCACTAGTACTGTTATTTTTCCATGTCACAAACCACCATTGAATGAAACAGAATTTCAGGTAATAACTAAATTAAACTAGTCAAAAATATATTTAAAAAATTATCAAAAGGTTAAGATATAAATAACCAGAGTATGGCCATTTCTTTACATGCACTGACATTTGGCTCAGTGTGGCATAATTTCTTGCCATCATAAAGTGAATATGATAAGACATATTTTTACATGTAGAAGACCTACTGTGGATGCCTACACTACTTGCCAATGTAATACACTGTCATACAAATGTTTCCCTTGATGTTGAGGTCCCATATGAGCAACCAGACACCCTACAAGGGACTTCATCTTTATCACCATTTATCCTTAACCAAGATACAGGTCATAAATTCTACTCTGTGATTTGGGACAAAATGAATGGTTCCTAGATCCGGATCCAGTGCTGTGGATTTCTTTCAGAATGAGTGATAGGGAATCAAAGCCCATATGTTTGTCCACAAAATTTACCTATACATGCGAACTAGCAAGCTTTTGGTGACAAGCCTTGCTTATTACCACCATGCCACACTGCCGCCCCCATATGGCATGTGTATGGAAGTCATTTCAATATCCATGCAGCCAAAATGGTGTGAAAGGAGTATTATTGTGCTATGCAGTTACAAAACAATATTGCATGTCTGCACATAAACAAAAATAGATTTCCTTTTGCCTCTAATTTCCCATCCACATTTTAGCTCATTTTTTAACCTTGAGCGGTCTGTTAATGTCCAGTGTGCTGTCCTAATGTGGGGATAGAGGCAACAAACCTCTGAAGCATGTAATCCCTGTATATTTTTTATAATAATGTGTGATTAACATTAGAGAAATTATGTCACACCATTCATTCTGAAGTGCTGGTACACGTGTAAGGCCGTGTGCCTCATTCCAGTTGCCATGGAGCTGTGGTTTCCTGCTTACTGTGGGAGTGGGATGGTACAGGCGGTTGCTCTTAATATTCGCTACATGCGTTCATGATCAAAGAGCCCCTTTCATGCATCATGAGAACAATTACAAAGGACACAGAAGGGCTGTTTAAATGCAGCTTGTTCCATTTGTAGTGTTTCTTAAAATTCAGGGGGTTTGTCCCACCGTTACACCTTTTCCTTTCACTTTTTAAAATGTTGGACCCATCCCCTTTCCTAAAAGCATTCTGAGAACGCATCTACTGAGAAAATGTGTCCGACCCATCAAAATTATTTTCCATTTGTTTTCATTCTGTGGACACAGCTCAAAGTTCACCACCAGGTGTTTCCAGAGCAGAAGAGTACACTGCTTTTGCAAGGAAGGAAAGCAACCACAAGTGCCGAGCTGACTGAAAAGGGATGGCCCTCATAGATATCCGACTTTACCATTCAGGATGCTGTGTTACGTAGGCTTGTTTTCAGTAGGTGGTTATGCCAGTTTAGTTTGAGGTGACACTAGCAGCTCTTTTCTATGTACTCAGGCCAAGTTAATGCCTCACCTGAGTGTCCTCCAACTTGGCCAGGTTGCTCCTGAGCTGGTCATACCATTCAACAGCCTCTGCATGACTGCATGGATACTGAAGTGAATGATGTTGCTAATGAGGCTTGCCTGCATGAGTATGCTTAGTCTACATACACTGGAGACATGCAGATCATTCTTCAGTTCCTTTTGGTTGCTAACAAGTATGCCCTAATAAAAAAGATATAGAGTAAAAGGAAGATATAACCCCCTGAAAAGATCAGAGAAATCAAGAGATCAGAGCTCAGAGAAAATCAACCTCCTTTTCATCAGAAAAATGGTGCCTGGGCCAAAGCTAGACAGAGATTCTCCTTCTGACTGTACCCATTTTAGATACTTACATAATAAATGCACAACCCTCGTTAGGGACTCTAAATGAGAGTTTTATCTTAATTCTTGCAAAAATCTGCATAATTATGCCAAATTTTGAAAAGCTTCTAAATCTTTCGCTTTCACCAGTTCATCCTGCTTCTTGTTCACTCGCAGGCAATAAAAGATAAAGGTAATATGGTATATGGCCTTTTTTAACAAACATCAACCTGATGGTTATCTTTTTTAATGGTCTTTAAAAGGTATTATCAGACACTATTAGGTCTGACCAGGGCCGGATCATAGTCCCGTGAGGCCCCTGGGCATGTCTTTTGGAGGCCCCCCTGCCTTCCTATATTGGTGTCTGCCCGGGGGCCGTAGTGGTCAGCTCACGCTTAAAGCACTGAGGGGCGTCACATTGTAAGCGCTATGGGGCCCAGGGGCCCTAGGGGTCAGCTAATGCTTTAAGTGCGGAGGGGCCCAGGGATCCTCACGCTGTAGGTGCCAAGGGGCCCAGTGGACCTATTGGTCAGATCATGCTTTAAGCCCCAGGGCCCAGGGCCCCTAGTGGTCAGCTCATTCTTTAAACACCAAGGAGTCTGGGGACCCTCACATTGTAAGCACTGAGGGGTCTGGGGAGCCCTAGGGGTTAACTCACGCTATAAGCACCCAGGGGCCTAGTGGTCAGCTTGTGCTGCACGCACTGAGGGACCTGGCGTTCATCTTCCTCTGGAAGTCTCAGGCCACACACCGTGCTCGGCCTGAGGCTTGGAGGCCCCCTGGCAGTCCGAGGCCCTGGGGCACTGGCCCCACTGGCCCAGTCAACAATCCAGCCTTAGGTCTGACTCCTTTTTCCTTCTGTTAATAACGGATCATTTAATTTTCACTTGATATCTTCTGTTGTTTTAAGGGCAGGTATTGAGAGGTGTTGATCCTAGAAAACCTGTTTGTCCTGACCTTTTAGACCAATTTCTCTTAAAACTTGCTGCTCCCACATGGTCCCTGGGGACTGGAAAACAGCCTATGTGCTTCCCCTGTTCAAAGGTGGGGGCAGTTCAGACCTCAATAACTGCCGTCCCATTTCTAAGCTTTCCATTTCTTGCAAAAAATTTCACAATCACATTTCAGTGCTTAATCGAAACATTTTATACATGATAATGATATTTTAAGTAACGTACAATCAGGTTTCAGAGCTCTTCATAGCACAACAACTGTAGCTTCATTGGTAAAGATCATAGCACAAGCCTCAGCCAAAAACAGTACTGTCTATTTATTGATTTCTTTGAGGCTTTTGATACAGATTGTATTCTTTTAATTAAGATGTTAAGGGACATCAATCTTAGTTCTGCAGCAACATATTGGTTTTTAAGCCACTGATAGTGTTAATGTAGATGTTCACAAGTCTTCTTTCATGGAGGTCACCAAAGGGGTCCCACAAGGATCTATCCTGGATCCAGTACTATTCACCATTTATATTAACAATATTGATCTAGCTGTGATAAACTCTGCTTGTAAAATTCATTTACATGCCAATGATAATATTTGTTATTCTTGTGCTCCCTCCCTAGCCCAAGCCTTCCAAGGTCTGCAAAATTCTTTTTATTCAATCCAGGCAGTACTTTATGAGTTTAACCTTGTCCTCAATGCTGAGAAAACTAAATGTTTGTTATTTTCAAGATTTATTTTCAAGTACACAGATCCCCAAGGACTTGAATATGGTAAACCTGGATGGAAGTTGAATTGAAGGAATGTCTTCATACAAATACCCAGGATTTTGGTTAGATGAAAAACCTATATTGATAAACAGATAAAGAAATTCAAAGGTTTTAGATGCTGTTTATCATAGTGTAAATTCATTACAAATGTTTAATCTCTAACTCACCACTGTCCTCTTTATGAATGGGCCAGATAAACCCCTTTCAGTCTGTGCAGATCCATTCACTGGTGTCTCTTCAGCTTTTGGTTACTCTGCACCCAATTTTTGGAATACTTAATAGAAATACCTTAAATTGGACAGTCTGATTTTATTCATGATTTCAAACACATACTTAACGATACAGTAACCAAAGCCTGCTGATTTGATTGATTGTAATCTTGATTACCCTTTGCATCATCTCAGTATGCCCTATTTATCATGTCAGTTGTCTACTATGTGTAACTGTGTTTTTTGTCAGGCCCCCCTTGCAAAAGAGATTTCAGTCTCAATGGTGTCTCAGGGCTAAATAAGGGATAGATTAAGAAAAAATGAATTTACGAATCCCAAGCACAGCAGAAATATATCCGCATCAAAAAGACAGACTTGATGGATTAACTGTGTTTATTTGTAGCTCTGGTGTGGTCCCTCCATACAAAGAGCACCGGATCCAGATCACTCAGGGGGCCAGGCACCGGACCCCGCTCCGGTCACCCGGCTAGGCACCATGTGACCCAGAGCGGCTGCGGACTCTCTGGAGCTTCGGTCCAGCACGTCATGGACACATGTCTCCCAAAGAAAAGGCATGCTCCTCCGTTATTTACAATGCATGGTCAATCGTCATCATAGAGCGACAAATGGGCAATTACATTTTGACACCTTACGCGGCAGGCCGCCAGACACACTGGGCTACAGCTATCAAGTTGGTAATTACATAAACAACAGCGGCTTATGAAAATCAGAATGTTGAAATAACAGCAGCTGTGGCAGCTATGGTGAGCGGCCCTTGTGAGATGCAAGATCCTGTCTCCAAATCTGGAGATGATGGAGAGTTTGATCGGAAGTGCTCTGAGAATTTTTTTCGCAAGTAAACATGATTTCCTAACAGGAAACATTCTGAAACTGCACTGTATATTTCATCTACAGATTTAAGATCAACAGGGCCTTCCTATCAACTGATACGAATCAGATGGAGCAATATCAAAAAGTTTCACATTGTTTAAGAAACTCAAAGTTTTATATCTGAAATTCAAATATGACTTGATTTTTTAGCAGTCTGACTCGTTCTTGCTTTAAGGGGATTTAAATTACTAAATTTCATCGTACTGCTGTCTCTTAAAAGAACAATAAATTACAATAGAAATATTTCACAACTTTAACAAATTATCTTAAAATTAACACTGTAAATACTTTCATATCAAAGAAACAGTGGAACTGCTCTGAGAGGTCTGTCCATGTAGCCAGCCAAAGTACTACAGTTCTCTAAATGTTAGAAGGCAGGGTAAGAGCGTTGCGACCAGAGAGAAGGGGCATCTTGCATTAGTTCCATGTACATTAAGCATTTTCTTTAACTCTATTACACGCATTCTTTTCATCTGCAAGGGCAGAGACCATAAAAATGAATCTCATAGTATTTTTTTCATCCAAGGACCAAAATGAAATCAATTACAGAGGAAAAAACAAAACCACTGATAATACTAATGACTTACAGGAATGAATTTTCAGTTCTTAGTTGTTACCCCATTCTTCAGTCTCTCTTCAGAGTAAACAAAGCCATTAAACAGCTTTTCCCATCTTAAACCCTAAATAGACTATTTCAATTCGACATTACTTTCTTAGCTTTACTCCTTCTACATACTTACTATATTCCAGTAAACTCTGATATATTTTCTAAAATATTTTATGAAACAACAAAAGTCTAAGCATTACTGAAAGAAACATCTTTACCTGGTCATATCTGTCCATCTTCTTGGCTAAAAACAAACGCACTGGACTCGGTGATATTGCATTGATCTCAGTACTATAATGACGATAACTGAAGCGTACAGTATCTGAGCATGAAAGCCAAGCACGGGTGTAAAATGGCATTACCAATGGATGCACAAATCGACAGCGGTGCACTCTCACAAGTGGTCAATACTAGCAAATCCGTAGTGTGGGTGAGTTTTGTTTTGTTTTCTGTTTTTTTTTTTTTTTTTAAACACACATTTCGCGTCGTTAGATTCAGCATCAGATCTTGGAAGGCTTTGGTGGTTCCCCTGCGTGTCTGTGTGCATGTCGTTCTCTCCCGGGCCCTAAGGGGGGCTGGGTTTCGGGGGCATGCCGTTAAACAGAGACGGCCACGGCGAAGACGCTGACCACACAGTACATGGTGCGGTTCTCCCATCTCACCGTGCAGCTCCCTGTGGATGACACGGGTTAAGAGGAGTTGTCACACCGCCTCTCTGTACCGTGAGAGGGTACTGAGAGAAGGTTTGGGTTGTGTGAAGCGGGACAGTGTGAGGACATAGCAATGGATGGGAACAGATAGTTTGCACTCTGTTTTTTAAACCCATAGATGTTGACCCATGGGTTTTTCAAACCCATATTTTTGAATACATTTTTCATTTATGTAATTATGTTTGTTTTGTCTGAGGTGATTCTTTCTAAGCCTCATAGTATTCATCAACATATTATTCTGTAAGAGATTTTAATATTTTACCATTTGTATTTTACATGAAAATAAACTTAATAAAAACATTAAAAAACATAAACACTGAGTGAGTGAATGAGACTCAGTTTTTCTATTTTTTAAAATCTCGACACACAGACCATGTGCAGAACCATGATTATTAACAAAGTGCAGCACTTGCTTGTAGGGTGCACTTGTCTGTAGAAGGCGGTGTGTGCAGGCTGGGTAGCATTAGCTCTTACCGTCAGTGGCAGTGTCCCAGTAGCAGGAGTTAGCCGTGTGGAGACCCGCGCCGCTCTTCTGCATCACAGCACAATTCACTGTAGGGCACAGAACGAAAACTGATAAACCAGACTACGTCACTTATCCAGCTGTATACAAAACTGGGAACCAACCAAGCAATCTCAGCCTCTATCCCATTCACATGGTACAGAAGTTAGGTTTTTCAAAATCTGACAACAACCAGTGCCACACAGAACGGTATGTATAAATTTAGCTTAAAAAAAAACAGTGCAGTGTCCCTTGCTAACTGTGCTGTTTACCATTTGCTACTAAAGAAAAAGAATGGTATATGATTGGTTAAAAAAAATGGATAGCTTCACAACCTGAAAGAAAGACATTTGTTTCAGACTGATTCAGAAACAGATTTCTTCAGTAGGTCAAGGGCAACGTGATTTAAAAGCCGTTTAGTTATTAATTTGCTACACATTTGCTACACATGTTGCAATAAGCTTACACTGGGATGCATATCCATATTTAAAAGCTTTACCGATGTACTTGAATGGTTTTCCTTGTTTAACCAACTGGGTGAGGGAGTGCTCCACAATGGTGGCTGTCCATTGGTTCACTTTGTTCTGGTTGTAATCCACTCCTCCAATGATTCCCTCAATACACTGAGAGAGACACACACAAGACTGTCTTAGACAATGGGAGCTCGCACAGTATATCCTTAAGGCATTACTGAAGCACTAGGCTTCACAAGGCAGAAGAGAAGACAGTGTCTCATTGATTGAATAACATCTTCAGCTGGTCCAGTGCTTTAGCAGTAGCACATGCACTATAGCCACAGGGTTGTATGCTTAATTGGACACAAAGTAAGTATAATTGTCAGTTTTCAGAATAGTCAGGATTTCTCCATTGTGAAAATAAACCACTGTTATAGAGGTAGATGTAATTTCCTTTGGATCCTGCAAAGACACTTCATGCTTGAAGACACAAACTACTACTGGGTAATACCAAAACATCACTTTACCTCTTTAACACAGTTACTTGCTTCATCTGGATTGAAGGGTACCTGCGAATATAAAAGACGAAACGGGGTTATGATGGGTGGCACGTTATAAAAACAAAGGACACAATCACATCGGACAGAAGTTAATTCTTTTTAATCCGCCACGCGCTCGATGACAACAACAAGATTTGAAAGCTCAGCGACCCAGATTTCGGGGCTGCGCTCAACTTGCAGTTGCAGAACTCGTAACTTTCTTTAAATTTACAAGTTAGACGCACTGGCGGGGGTAACTGATGCCAACATTTAAAACTAATAACCAGAACCGTACGAACTGTTTCTGTATTGTTGGCTTGGCTGCATGGTCTCCCCAACTAGCTCAGCAACTTGTCTTGCAACAGCTGACTTGCACATTAAACTAGCATGACGGTCCGCCGCCCGATTCGTCTTATCGGTCTTTCTTGACCACATCACATATATTCTATTTGCAAACAGTACGTACACTATCCGCGACCACACCCCAGAGAAAGAAATCACAAACCGAAGGTGACATCACGAAGGATGACAAGGAGCCTGACTATTCATAGTTTATTTCAATTCGTGCGCATGTATCAAATGATCTACTTCTCTGCATCTTCTTAGCTCATCACAGAGCTACATATTCCATGCAGACGATCAAAACGGCTGATCTTTCATCTTAATCTGTCAATGAGACATTAGCTGGCTAGCCAACTAGCGAGCTAGCTGCCGTCCCCAAACGGTATGCCAACAACAGCCTTAGTCTAGCTCAGCGGTCAAAATCAGCCCTATTTGACCTCCTGGAATAGTATTTTTTACCTCCTCTCCTGAATGGTATTCCTCCATTGTTTTAATGTGAAAATTACACAAAGAGAGACGTGAGATCCAAGTGTGATCGGCTTCCCCAGACACTCCCTTATAAAACAAACGCTAACTGCGTTCCTGTTTGGCTGGCTGTCACTCCGGGAACTGGTGGGTCAAAGACAGCAAACCAAGACGACGCTCTCACGCAACTGAGATTGGGATTTTGTATACTGCCACCTAGTGCTTAGATATATATATATACTTACATGCTCAGACTTTCTTTTCCCCCTTTCTTAGTTTTTCTGCTCAAAAAACGAAACAGGACAGATTTTTAGTTTAAAAAAACTTTTAGTTTAATTGTTTCGATGTCATGGGATCAAGGGAGTTCTGTAACGTTTCCTAATTTGTTCAACCATGCGTATTACAACAGTTCTGTAGCCTCCTTATTGATCAGCATGTAGTAACTTACTATGTACACTAGGTGGGCACATATTACAGGTATTAGAAAAAAATCGAATGCAATGATGATGATAATCTTGATCTTGACGACACCGATATTGATGACAACGGCAACAATAACAATAATAATAATCATACTAAAAATGAATCATTTAGTCTCAAATTGAAATATGAGATGAGATTTTTCTTAAATATTTCCTTACAAATTCAAATCAAATCCCTTGGACCAATAAAAGACTCTTATGTCTCTTAAGAGTAACTGAGTTTATCTGCCTTAAGTGTTGTACTTTTCAGGCCATAGAGCTGCTGTGGGGTACAACCAGCAAAGGAATAAGAGGTTGTGCCCCAAGCTGGCCAGCCAATTGGAAGGCCACTGGTTGGTGATAGAACACCTGACTGGTGGTCTACCAGGATAGCCTCAGGACCAGGAAGCTAGCTGTGGTGATCAACCAGGGCAGCCCTGCCCCCTGCAATGGCTCCCATCCAAGCCTGACTCCCCCCAATGGGGCAGCTGAGAGTGACAGGGTAATCTGCCCCCTGCCCTAGAAGGTGACACCTGGAGCAGTGGAAATGGGAAGAAACCTGCAGCCTGGACACTGTGGCTGAGTAAGAACCCACTTCACAGTGCAGGCCTTGGGCAAGATGGCCCCCTGACCTGCTGCTGGGTTTTGAGGGGAGAGATGAACTGTAAGGGAGATGCCATGTGTTTTTCCTTCGATGAGCAGCTGCTACAGACACTTAAAGCATTCTGACAGATACAGCATGTAGTCGTCCTAGTTCAAATGGCAGAGCAAAAATTTGTAATGTGTGATCTCATTTACTTTGCTAAAGCTATTCCCTATTGGGGCAGTAGTATTAAATTAAAGTGTTGGAAATTGCCATTTGTTTAATGGTTCTCTCTGTCTCTAAAAAGTAACTGTATAAATGATATTTTCCTAGTTCAAGTGCAATGTGCACTTGCAAAAACTTGTACTGCAAGGATGCAATAGGACTGGTTTATCAGTCAACAGGAGGTTTGACTATGAACCAGAGAGGTCTCTCTGTGTGTAGCCTCCGAGTGCTCACACAGGCTGCTGGGTACCGTGTGAGGCAACATTGGACCCTGTTCAGGAAAGAAAACAACTGGGAGATATATTATCTGTATTCATATGGGCTAGCCACTTGGCAAAAGCACTTCACTGAGTTTCTAATGTAACTAGGGGTCAGAAAGACTAGTGTAGGGAATGAATGAAAAGACAGTGTGCACTGTGCACTCACTATCACAGCTCCCCAGGAACTGCCAGCATTTATTGTATATGTATTATACAAAACTTGAGAAACACTTACTAAGCATTTTTCCTTTTTTCTGCCATATCTTGTATCACCTTAATGAATGAAATAATGCATATTGTGTAAATATGTGTGTGTACTGTGCATGTTTCTGTCTTTTCTCTGTATTTGACGAAAACAATATCAGCATTTGACACAAATGCGCCTTTTTGTTTTGTCTGTATAAATGGGAAATTTGTGTTAAATAATAAAGTGAGTGTATATGTTAATCTGGGCATATATATCTGAGCTGATGACAAATGTGATACGATGTTGGAGGAAGGAGTTCCCCGAACTCCGCGTAAGTTATGACTCAATACTTTTCAAATACTGTAGGTCCGGGCATCTTATTAAAAACAAAGACGACAAAACGTAATAATTAACAGTTGTGACCCTCATATCAAATCTGATCAACAAACCCAAAGACCCGATAACTAGTCAGTTAACCCCTGGCGTTTCGTCTAAGGATTTCACGGACCCCGAAAAGGAAACACATTCGAAAAGCATTCGAAAACGCGATAAAGCGATGGTACTATGGTGGGGGATGGGCTTTGGATGCGGATGCGAGCACTTTGTAGTCCTAACGATAACGAAAGTGCACCTTTTCATCTGAGTTGTTCGTCGTCCTGAGATGAACCTGCATATTTCAGTGGTATTTGGCGATGCAATCTATCAGAAAGCAGCGTTCGTTTCCACTGCAGATGTTCTGACCGCCGGAGAAAATCCAGCTGTTTCGTTCCTCTGGTCCTGAATCTGTAGCCACGCCCCCACACCAGCCAGGAACAGACCGCTGCGCGGCGTTACCGGAGAGAAATCCTGGATCTGCACACCACGATAAATCAAACGTAGGCATCGCTGAATTTAGGTTTTCTAGTGGCAGCCTACTCCAGTGACTGCCAGGTAGCATTGTATTTGCAAGTTTCGTCGACACAGGTAAGATATTTACATTACCGTAATTCAAGAGAGAAAAATATTTTTGTGCATGTCTGTTAAAATATGAGACATTCTGTCCCAGACTGCTATTAACACGAGAAGCGCATCACTACAAGCTGAATTTTAGAGAGCAATTTTATTATAGTAGCTATGTACTTTTACAGTAGTACGTAATGTACTGTCCTGGTTTTAGGAACAACTGTACGACAGTTGAAGTCCTGTTTGTCTACGATGTGGTTGTGATTTTCCTCAAGTTAACATTTGTATTGTAGTCAAAATGAATGCTTATAGTGATTAAATAAAGGGTTCGCTTAACAATCGAATAGCCCACTGCCTGTGTCGCTTCTAACCACCTACTTAGCCGTAAGTTCGCCTTACCTACGCTGTTGTATAGAGCGGTGCAATGCAGCAAACGTTGTTTTTTCTCTGTTAGGTTAAGGGTTTATGTTGATTAAAAAGTTGTGTGCACTTCCAACCCTGCCGCGAGAACCCAATCGGTTGTAAGTTGTTACATTTGATTCAAAAGCGAATGAAATATATTTCTCAGAACAAGAGTGTTAACGTTTAAATGATTTTATTTAAAAGCCTATAGACATGATCGAATGAGGCTCGCATTTGGACAGTTAAAAGACAAGCTAAAACACGTATCTTCCAATTAGGCTGTAATACGTCAGGATAACAAGAGCCATGGGACACTTGGGAAAGGAATATCAAATGAGAGAAGTAATGTTACTGAAGGCTTTATTCCCTGTTGGGGGAAGCCTGGTCTATGGAGGAAGGGGTGGTCAGCTTTAATTGACCTTGAGGTAGCATACAAGTGGGGTATAATTCTTTTAAGGCTATGTAAGTTAACGGTAATGACTAATCAATGCTAATCAACACAATATCTTACAGGAAGTCAGTGCAAATTGTGTAAAAGGAGAATGAGATGTTCCCAAGGACAAGCAGATGTACAGCAGGGCATTACAATAGGCAGTTTGTGACAGTTACATGTGCACTTTTCAGCCTTATCAAATGAAAGTGTAATGAGGTCAGTGAATTACATACATACTTTTCAACCTTATTGAATGCGCAACATAACCTTAATTAGGTAATGTCATGATGATAGAAAATTTATCTTAGTAGAATACTTAATGTATGCTTCAAATGGCTTCCGGTTACTGAGCTTGGTTATGCGGTAATGGATTTAGTGATGTATGGCTGAAATGCAAAGGCTTAGTGTCATAAATGTCCGACGAAGGGCCAAGAGAAGCAGCTGACCACAAAAAGCAATCAGCCAAGACACCTTGAATATATAAAAGCCATCTGTGTTTGTTTAGGATAGCAAATTTTTGTCTGTTATAGGACCTAACCCATTAATTTAACTGGCTCTTATTTTTGTGACCCAGCCATCTTATTTTTGTGACCCATGTTTTATGGTGTATTGTGCTAAATGCTGCCCTGGCAGCTAACAAGGCAAGTATGTTAAGAGCCCAGGAATATGAGGCCATCAGTGCATCGGTCACCACAATGACCAGTCTGGTAAGAATACCGTGCCTGGGCCAGGAACCCTTGGAAGAGCTTTATTATTAATAATTTTCGGGTAACAACTCGCTTTAAAACTTGGAGACAACATGTTAGAAACATTTTTCCTTCAAAGTGAGCTTTGATACAATGTCAGCATTAAGTCCATGTTTCTAAAAGTCAGGTGGAGCCTAATTGCAGCAATATCAAGCACAGGTTCATTGCCTGGATTGGAGAAACTTGCAATAATTGGCCAGATGGCTGAAGACAGGCTTTAACGTTCATTGGAGAGATAGGTTTGACAGAGCGGGCTGTGGTTCATGAGTCAGTAGTGCAGTTACTCTATCAGTGTTGATAGAAGAAAATTGATTGAGATATCCCTTCAATAGCAGGGGAGATGTGAGACACTGTCCCTTCACACATTTAGATGGTGCACGTTGCAAAGATCTCAATCCATTATTGATGTAGATGATTCTGTCTTGAATCAAATTCATGCTGAACTTGTCAAAAGAAACAATTGAAGCGGTAAAGTCTGTTGGTTGACACAATTTATTTGATTTATTTGTTTTGCCAGCTCTCAGGTTGCACCAACTAATGCTGAAGACTTTGGAGAATTGGGAGGATCCTGAAGCCTCCAGTTAGGGCTGTAACGGAGGTCAAAGGGTTTCACAAGTCTATGATGCAGTCAGGATCATTTGTAAAGTCGGTGTTTGTGAGCTGTCACTGAGGGCTAATTGAGCCTTTTTGGTGGTGTGGTCTGTCATCAGACCGGGCTCTCGGAGCAAGCAGGGAGGGGTTTGACAGAAAGAGGCGACTGAGCGCCTGGAGGAGTGTAGTACGGCTAAATTCAGTGTAGTGGAAGACCTGCCAAAGGCAATTACTCATTGCAGGGCTGAACTGCCCACTGAAATACCTCTTCACAAGAGCACTTTTTTGCTGTTGAGTATGAGTTGTAAATATTTTTATGAGTTGCTACATTTTTTTTGCTTCTAGTGTATGTATTATGTATTTGGTGTATTATGTATTTTAAGCAGAATTTACATTGCAGTACAATACAAAGTGTATTTATACGGTGCCCTTTGTTCCTGTAGTGCCTCATGGTACCTTACAGGTAACCTATGTCAGCCCAAGTCAAATGCAGGCCTGAAATTTTTGATCTCGAGACTTGGAGTCTCTGATTGGTAAAAAGTTCCATTAGAACAAACAATTACCAACTCTCAGGCAAGTCTGAGGGATGGATAATAGAGCGGTGTCCTTGAGAAGCAGGGTAAAAAGATTGGGTACTGTTTACTGAAGAATGAAATCAGACAAGAATAATGGCTCTGGACCGTGAATGCTTGAGGTCATTCTGATGGCGAATGGGAGCCGGTGTATTTGGTGTAAATCATGGGAGGTACAATCCTTCAGCCTGATCTTATTAAGGAGGTGAACTTGGAGTTAGCGCTTAAAGAGGGTTTGGACACACCACCAAGGACAGAGTAACAGCAAAAGTGTTGATGAGGGGAGAGCTGCTGCTCTGATTTTTCGCCAGTTTTCTCAGATGGAAAAAGAGACTTCACATACAGTGTGGCAGTCAGATTATAGTAACCTCAGTTACCATGATGACCACCAAGTTTGTTTGGTTCATTCTTAATAAGAATGTTGAAAGTTGAGATTTAGAGAAAGTGTCTAGCACTTGTAATGCACACAAATGCGACCACTCTGTAAAACAGACTTCCGCGTCAGTGCCCTCCCCAAATGGATTTTTACTCTGTATGATTCACATTGCTTATCTTTAAAAATAATGAACGATCCCCCTTCAGGTTCTCAATGCTGACTTGGCCTGACTAGAAAAGTGAATCGTGAATAAAATGCAAATGGAAACATTCTACTGAGCTCTTCACATTATTGTAGACAGCGAACAATTTCGAAGAGGCATTTGCATTTGTTTCTCTGGTGAGCACTTGAATAAATTATCCTTATAAGGACAGGGTTGAGAGGCCTCTGTTAATGCATTGAGGCTGTGCCCATCACTTAGGGCAGAGGTTTCCTTCACAGTGGGAAAAGGGAGGTAGTCAGGTCAGTGTAATCAATCACCCCCTTGAAAAGTGAAGGAAAGTCAGATACGGACTGCCTTGGAAACAGGAATGCACCTTGTGCACAAATTACACAATTCTGTGCTCTCAACCAATCAGAGCCCTCTGCTACATGCCGTTCTGCAGCCAGACAGATCCAGGAATGGATTGTGGCATCTCCATGCGCTGGGTCAACCGAGGCAAAGCATTGCAAACATGACCACAATCAGAGACTTCCTGATATTTGGGAAGACCAAGGCTGTAGCCTGCAGACATGAGACTTCAGCAGGGCGATGCTCTGTAATTGCGCCAGTGGTTGGTGTGTGGTACTTGACACAGCGTGGGGGCAGCTGAAAAGAGATTTCAGCGTCCCACCCGTGTGTAGGTGCCGTGACTCTCTTTCAATATTCGCCGCCCGCTCCCTGTGACGAGAGCTCTTATCGGTCCTGCTCCTCCACACAGCCACTGTTTGCATGTTCAGTTTGAGCCACTCCTAGTCAGGCAGAGATTTTTTTTTTGACCTCCCTGCCAGTGAAGGAGCAGCAGGAACCCCAGTTACCGCTGCCGGGGAGGAATTTAATTTTTTCCGACAGCGGTGAGACGGATGAGTCAACGATGGAACAGATTAGGCGATGGAGTGGTGCCGTTATAGAAGGTTTAATCTCCGCCGCGGCAAGCGTTCCTCTCGCCCGCATCCCATTGGATGCGCCCGGCTCTTTCAGCACCCGCCGCTCTCGGTTTCATCAGCCCCCTCGAAAACAGCACTATAGTCTTCCCCTCAGTCTGCGGAGCTTTTCTCTCCAATTACAGTCTGCCTGATTGCTGCCTGGGGGGGAACTTTGAGAGGAAATTTGTTGCCGGAATGATAACAACATCGCAATAGTTTCAGTGCTATAACTTCAGTATTCCGTGAGGAGTTAGCCATGAACAATTGCTTTTATTTGCAATAAAAGATATTTGAATGATTACATGTGTTAAGTAATAACCTGACTAGTCTGGGGGGGGGGGGGGGGGGGGGGGGTGGGGGGGGGGGGGGGGGTTAATCCTACTGTTGGACTGTTTAGTGTTAGTGAAACATGCTCAGAAAGAGGCTGGCATGAATTATCAACAGGCATCACAGCTGGGGAAATGCAGCACCGTTGGGGGGAAGTTCCCTTGCTAAACAAGGGCTTTAACCATTTATTAAAGCCCTCATTTAGTGTATTAACCATTTTATTGGCCCATCACAACATTTTATTTCTCAGAACTACAATAGTAACATGTCAAGATTATTTAGTCTGCCTTTTCAAGGGCCATGCAACATTTAATAGTTGCCTGCAGCATTTCATTAGAACATATAAAAGGGGGATTTGACATGTCTAAATGGCCAGTTAAAATAGGATTTAATTGGGTGGTTATTTGGTGGGAGAGGGTTACTGGGCAGAATGCATATTAAATGAGCCTGGGATGTGCTGTGGTTTGAGAGGAAAAATTAAATATCTCTGCTGTGAGATTAATCACATGCTGTAGAACTGGCTAGGATTAGATCCCACTAGAATTACATTCACGTGTAGAAAGAATCATTTCAGAATACCTAAAACAATCTCTATGATGTTTTAATTTCCCAGCAAAATTAAATTAGGCCAAATAACCTTTACTTTTTGTGTTATTTTTTTATTTTGGACTATGAATTCACACTTTTTTCAGTCCAGCAACTTCAGGGCATTTAATTACAAGGCATGACTATCGTTTTCCCTGCTTAATAGGCCTTCAAACAGAGTGGAAGAGTGGCGTGACACAGTGGATGTATTCTCTTCTCTGTTTTATTACTGGACTCTGAGTTACAGCTTTGGTACATGATCCAGCTGCTGTCACCAGCCTACACCGTCTGGTCCTCATTACTCTTCCCCGTCAGGTTGATATTCATTTCCGTCAGCGTGTCCAGTCAAGGCCAGGCCTGGGAAATGAAAATACACTCAGGGCAAGCGGAGGATGTGCCTGCGGCCGAACCTGAGTCAATTAGAGTCAATCAATGTTTCATACCGTCCCGTGCAATGCGATCACCGCTGAATGAGACATGTTGTGGGTTTTTTTCGGGGATCCGATCTGTCGTAGTTCTCTTTGACACCTTGGGGTGAGATGGGGCGTGTTGAAAAAGTCAGAGTCTGACCAGCATTCAAGTGGCACGGCTGGGGCGGCGCATTGAGGATGCACTCTGCCTCTTAGTGAGAGATCGTTAGCGGGAGATCGTGACACCGAACTGCTGTTCCTAGGAGCAGGGATGTTTAGAGGAGGGAGTGTGGCATTATCCCCGCACCACTACGCGCTTTAGTTTCCACCCTCAGCGTTAGCCAGTTGCTGGTTGCGGTTTTTCTGGTCATCTGGAAATGTACAGGGGCTCAGTGTGGTTCCAACTCATTCCGAGCCCCTTTTGATGCCTTCTCAGGATTCCACTCCTTCTTCAGTCTACATCCTGATAGGTGCTCTCCCCATACACGTATCATCCAATCGCGCTGTGAATGTCGTGAAGGCCACACACTGTGAATACCTCACACAGCCCAGGCACTGTTTCGTGTGGGGGTGCTTGAGGTGTGCTCACTGAGGCAACTCCACCCATTCCCTGCCCATTCAGCCCCCATGAGAGAGCCATACACACACTTGTTAAGCAGTACTAATGCAGGGGGAGGCTTAGGTCTCAAGTTGTCTCCCTCTGTAAGTCTCCTTGCTAGGATGAATCCCTGAAAATTGAAGTATGAATTGTTGGACAAGCCATATCTGGAACACTGGGATTTTTTTTCATTCTTTGAGAGTAGAGTCATAAAACTAGGAACTGTACCCTTTGAACATGATAATGGCTCTACACATTTAAGACAACTTTTTTTGAATTTGTCATAATTAATTTTCATTCATTGTTGATTCAGTGCTGGCCGGGTGAAATTATTACAAATTCAAAAAAGAATGTCTTAAATGTGTAGACCCATTATCATCATATATCGTAAAACTAGGAGCTTTACCCTTTGAACATGAAAATGGCTCTACACATTTAAGACAACCGTTTTTGAATTTGTAATAATTAATTGGCCAGGTGAAATTATTATTTTCAGTTTAAGTAAAGTTATCATGTTGCATTTGGACTGCTTTAATTTAAAGTCACATTACAGTTGTGTTAGATCAACAAAACCATGTTAAGAATGGCTTATGTCATGTGACCTCACACCTCTGTTTAATCATGATAATATGGCATCCACTGTGGTTTACAATGCAGTGAGTGGACTGGGGGCAATCTAGTCTGACCGATGCAGACTCTTTGGTTCACCCACTACATAGTAAATTTAAATTATTCAGTCTTTTCAACACAGGAAATGGTGTAAAATTCAAGAGGCCTGAGCAAAAAGCAGATATTGACCCATCAAAGCATTTCATTTTGAAAATGGCAAAATGAAGCATTTCTTTATCTTTCTTTATATTTAACAAATTTCTCTTCAAACAATACACACTCCACTGGGTTTACCCCATTTTGTCACAGATTTGCTTCTGACATTCAGAAGGTTTACATTAAAAAATGACCATCAGACTTTTCATAGTTACCCATAATCAGCCCCTTGGATTCTGTGTCTTCATAGATCAGCATATTAATTTTTGCTTCTTATTGAGGTGTGCCACGGAACTGGCTTGTTGGTGTATGTGGTTTTAGCTTCATTGTATGGCTGGCATTTTCCTCAGTGGATGTCTTTTTGCTGGATGCTCACGCAGAGTGGAGTCATAGCCACACTATTACTTTCCTTCTCAGTCCATCATTTTTTCCACACAACGCAATAGACAATGCAAATCTGATTTGATTTTCTTCAAAACAGATGCATCAATTATCATTTCATTTCACCGCAATTATCTGGGCAGTGCCGTGGAAATGGCCAAGTGATTATTTTACCCCTGCCTTCATTACATCGATCTCCCGAGGGAAATTGGTAATCCATACTGTGCCCTGTATAATAAGACGCCCCTGTGATGATGTGGCAGGGCGAAGCCTCTGTCTTGTTCGACGGCCTTCTGGCTCGTCTGCGGTGCTGTCTACACAGCATTCAATGGAAATGGTTTGTAATAACCTCGTCCCTGAAGGCGTCCGCAGTTACAGTGATAAATGGGCAGCGTGGTCCCACCCGGCCACATTGCTCAGTTTCCTGCTTTGTGACAGCGGCGCAAGGCGTCCATGCAAGGCGGCGGATGGGGATGTCCCCAGATTCCAGCCTCAGGACCCGGTGGGTCTGCAGAGGAGAGGAGTGTGTCAGTGGATGACACACTGTAACAATCTTCTGCCTGCGCTAGAGGTGAAAGTTCTGTGGTTAAAGTGAGAACAACATTGTAATTCTGACGGCATGCGTGCGCATCTCCCCATTCAGGCCCGGCAGTTCTAGCCAATACACATGTCAAAATGATGTCAATAAATACACTGTGATGCATATTACATTGTATTAAATGCTGCACCAATGAAAAACCTTTTGGGCATATAGTGCTTCAGGTTGGATATTTGCTCTGTAATCATCTCAGTCCCTTTGTGGTAACACTTCTTATTTACAGGACTGAATATATGAGCAGCACGTTAACCACAGTCATTAGCTAGTGTGCTGAAGAAGAAACAAGACCATAAAGGCTTGTTTCAGTGAATATATAATGGTCTGGCTATTGGTACATTTCAGATGCTTGTACAATGAACAGCATGGATTAGAATACACGGTTTCAGTGATTAACTGGAGATAGCTGGCACTATGGTACTGTAAACAGACCCGATCTAAGTCATTTGACGCTAAATGTGCTATGTTAACAACACTTATGATAAGTGTGCTCAGTAACACTAACATCCTGAATTTTGAGAAAAATGTCTTTTTTTATGGATAGCTGCTTGGTATTTGCAGTTAGCATGATTTGTACTGGGTAAGCCTCATTGAAATTATAACTTTTTTTACACACAGCATTATTACATTAAAGATGCACATAGTATTTGAACAATCATGCTCATTGGAGTGTAGGTAAAAGGCACTGGAAACCACATCAATTTGTCCACAGACAAACGAACTTTCGGTGTAGGCGGTTGTCGGAGTGCCCACTCACATCACTGGAGTCTCATCGCTTTGTCTCCCCACAGCTAAATCGATGTGGAGCTGCGACAACGGCATAGCATCCTCAGATCTGTCTGGAAACTAAAGTGACATCCGTTGGATGAGGATAATTCTGCTTGGACAAGCATGTCATGTGTCATCGCTTCTCCTCCACACTTGCTTCCAAGTGAAGAGAGGCTCACTGTCTCACCCCCCGTGGCAGGCTGCGTTCATTTTAAAGGGCCTGTTTTGTCATTGTCATTTCATCTTGTGTCATGGGAAGTGACTTGGGTTTGTATAAAGCCACAGGTAGCGGGTTGGTTGGAATATTCTGCCTCGTTGAAGTGTCTGCAGGCAATTAAAGTATACAGTTCGAAATTGTTTGAATTGTTTGACTTGAACTGGTGCCAGTTGATGTTCCAAACAAAGTTTCTGGAGAAGTTTCAGACAATCCCTATGCAATTCTCCACTCCAAGAAAAACCTGCCCCATCCAGACGTATAAAAATCCCACTTACTTCTTCCTTCCCACATCAGCTGTTCACAGCATCTCTCCTCCACCCCATCACCACCCCCCTTTCTCTTCCCTGTTTATGATGTCCAAATGTGTGATGCGTGATCCATTTGTGAGAATCCAAGCCAAATGTAAGTACGGCTATGAGCTTTGATTGTATGGAAATTGAACTGAATACTGAATATCTACTGAACTAAATAGTGTAGCAGTTAGAGGAAGATGGGATACAGCTATGATGAATTCTTCATTTATGATTGGCTGAGAGCAGGACCTTGACCTACGCATTTGGGCCCTCTCCTGCCATCTGAAACCAGGCACACCCCATCTTCCCTCTCTAAGATATGGATTTGTGGGCATCACTCTGGCTCAGGAGAGCATTACATCTGTCCGACAGGCTTCCAGATAGCAAGGACAAAAGTGCTGTGTATCTCAGCTCTTCTGTTTAGTCTCGTGTTCAGCTGTCAATACTGCTATGTGTGTTACAGAGCCAAAGGGACACCTTTCATTGGCTAAGCGCATGACCCTCTGACAGGTGGCAGTGTGTAATCCTCTTTCCCCGCTGTCCCCGCTCTCACAGGAGCACAGGCCACGCTGATGGGCCTGCACTACGTTATTTACTGGGTTTCCGGTCGCCCGTACCCAACGTGACATGCAAAGCCTGCATCATCGCACGTTACTCATTAATGCAGGACATCAGCAGGGGTTAAGTGCCTTGTTAGAGGGCACAGCAGCTCCACTCCCACCAGGGAATCAAACCTGCAACCTATGGGTCATGTTACGCTGTATTATCATTATTCTAAGTGCTGTACTTAACACCACATGGAAAAAAACAAAGGCCTTTCATTTTTTGTAAGGAAGGTTAACAGCACCAGGGCCGGGCCCACTTGCTTGACCAGAACACCATGTTATAACTACAAAAAAAAAAAAAAAAAACTGCTAGAGACACATGTCAGAGGACTGTGGACATTCTATCCACATTGCTGAACAGGCTGTGTTCAAGGCAGATTTCTGTTTATGTATTCCATTTGGAAACTCAACATGCTAACTGTATTAGCAAGTACAAATGGAGAAACAGAGGTTTTGCAGAATCCCCATGCTAATGCACAAGACTGAAGGGCAGACGAAATAGATGTGAACAGCCACTGTTTAATTATATGGTGTGTTTCAGGCACGTAGGCTTCCAGTACATCACTAATGTGCTGCTCCTTCTTATCACTTGTCAGTGTGCTTTCATGCTATCGGCTCATCTGTGGGGAGGGGAAGTGCAGTTCTGGCATTTCAAAGACAGCTGACTGAGAAAATGGCCACTTCTTCACGGTGATCTTGTAGTGTTTCAGCTCACTGCACTCAGCCTTTGGGCTTCAATATTATAATTGTAAACCATCCTTTAAAATATCAGAGATGGTGTACCAACTATGAAAATGAAATAGAAGATATAGTCAGTAAAATGGTCTTTAAAGGCCATGGACATCTTGTAAAAAAGTAATAAAATCAAATATACAATTAAATGAATTTAGATTTGAATTAAGGTTGCACAGTTGACGTTAAATATTCATTGGTGTGTAAGGACGGTCAGTGCTCTGAATCCGTGTTTGCGTTTCCACCAACACTAAGACATGGCCTTATTTTACACTGTTTCTCTGTACAAATGGAGGATGGTTTGAGCTCCCAACCCATAATCAGTCAGATATTATACATATCTCTGCCTGGAGGCAGCAACCATAGGACTATGCAACTAACTCAAACAGACAAGTAGTGCACTCTAAAACATTTTGTATGCAACAGAAATTTACACACAGCTGCAGTCCATCATCAATTTCTATGGTAAAAATCTAACTGGTGATACACAACAGTATTTCTCTGCTTTCTGTACATGTACCCACTTTTTCTTACAGGCGTGCTGAACATTATCTTGTCAATCCTAGATATTTCCAAGCATCAATTAATGATCAGTTTACAAAGGGAGCGGACTTTCCATACAATGGAACAAATCTGACTCGTCCCTCTGAGTGTAACTATCATGGCTCTAGCATTGCTACCCTGTTCCTTACCACTACACCACACAAGAGCCCTGCTCCACTGTACTGCTTTTGCTCTGCCTCTAAATTCTCAGCATGGGAAAATATTCCCAAATAATCTGCTTATATGCAGCTATAACAACACTGCGTTTATTCGCCTGCGCACAGCTCACACGTCCCCAGATCTTAGCCAAATGAGACGGGACAGCATGAAATTGAGATCAGTCTCTTTGAGGGTTCTTCAGACACCGTCACATGCTCTTTTGAAAATTGCTGGGAAAAGAAATGCTTTATTTACCTGCGCTCAGGGTGGGCTGATAATGAGGTGTTGTACGGGCCGGCGCATACCTTAGCGCTTGAAGGAGATTGGTTTCATTTGGTCTTCGCAACCCATAGGGACTCACTCCATCCCCCAAGCATTGCAGGCAAAACCAGGAACCAAAAAAAGCAGCAAGGAAAGCTAATCAGCATAAATAAACACGCACACCGATGTTCAGGATGTCGCAGTCTACAGCTTGCATGCCTTTACAGGAAAAGTACTTGAATATCCAGAGCCAACCAATGGGAAATATTCTGTTATTTGTGCTCACTTATGTCTTTTTCCTGTCCATAGAGGTCAATCTGAGTGTGTCCGTTATAGCAGTAGCTAAATGATTAGTCTTTTTGGAGCAGGATGCAGGAGGCACAGGCCACAAGGTGGCATTACGCTTTGGGCAAAGCGCCAGTCTGTTAGTTGACAAAAATGCACAAACACAAGGTACAATTTAGACATGATTAACCCGGGCAGAATGTCTTTTGAGGAAAGCAGGGGAGACCCAATGTGGACACAGGTAGAAGGCACAAACTCCACCCACACAGATCCACATTCGAACCCATTGCTTTGAAGCAAATGCACCTATCAGGATGAGCTATGCTTTGGTGTTCAGGAGCTGCTTGACTGGAATTTAAATGCTACTTTGTTGTGGAACACTGCAATCTCCCTGCACCTCTTTGCATCTTGGTCTATCTGTGAACCAATCACTCATGTCTCCTCCCTTGGCTCCATAGTACGGAGGCGTAGAGGAGACTTCATCTAAAATAATTGAAGCATCACAGGAAATATCTGTGAATTTTTGTATGTGAAGCATCCTCTTTGAGGAATTTTCAGTAGTACAATGTAAGTGTGTAAGCATACAGCTTTGTGGTTTTAGTTTAGTTTGATTCTGATGTCCAATACACAACTAGTCTATGTGTATTTTATTATTTTAGAATTAATGTTTTATATACTACTTAATGTTAATGGTTAAGGTTAATGGTCTTAATGGTTCATGTCAGACAGAAGAGTAAAACAGCGGGCGGCAGTGTAGTATAGTGGTTAAGGAGCTGGACTCATAACCGAAAGGTTGCCGGTTCAGTCCCCACTGGGACACTGCTGCTGTACCCTTGGGCAAGGTACTTAATCCACAACTGCCTCCGTAAATATCCAACTGTGTAAATAGATAATATTGTACAGAACTGTAACCTATGTAAGTGGCTTTGGATAAAAGCGTCTGCCAAATGAATAAATGTAAATGTAAAAACAGTAGATAGAGTGCCAATATAAGGAAACACCGCCGTTGGTCCGTTTTGATGTTGTTATGATTTTGTTCCTTATCCAACAATGCAAAAAAAAACATCATACAATTTGCTTCATTGTTTTTGTATAATATTCAGCAAATCAATATTACACAGGCTTTTTAAATTGTGATATGACAACTGGAAGACTGTAAGGGCATTTGCTGATATAAGAAAAAATTAAACACGACTACAGCCATATTGGGTACACATATGGCTACACATGTCATCAGTTAGCTAAATCACTTGGTTGAAATTACTGCTGGCCACGATGTAAATGTCCTCTTAAATGTTTTACAGTTGCACGGCAGCTGGCTTGATGTATGTCAGGTGTTTATTAGTTTAGATGGACAGGCTTGATGGAAACATTCCAAAGTGCGTTGGGCGAGATTTGACCTTCCGTTGTCTCTCACACTTTGATGCCTCCGTTTACACATTGCCACAGCAAGTCATTTTCTGCATGACAGAATGTATCCTGTCTACAGCTCCGTAGGATTGATTATACAAGTGCTAATTTTAGACCCCAGAGAGGATGCCAAGTCCACTTCTTCTTAGTTGTTCCGAGCTCTTGTTAATTTAATCTATTTGCTTGTCGGAATATGTCTTCAACAGAAAATTGAAAGCTGATACTGAAATGGCCCTTCAGAAGTTCTGAAGTGGTAGGTGTACTGCTTGATCGTGCTTTCGAAGAACCCCCTGACTGTATTTTGTTGTATCGATTTATCTAATCGGGGTACACATCATTAGAGACCCCTCTGCTGCAGGAAGTGAGACATGCATTAATTCACAATCTGTAGCACAGTCAAATCAAAGTGTTTTCCTGGTACTTAAGGCATCGTTAAGGGCATTGGGCATATTCCTCTTCCCAGGAGAGAGCTAAGCAAATATACCAACCTTGTTACTGTGAGGTGTTCAGCAAAATCCAGGTGAAATGATGGCGGTAGTTCAATTCTGTGGTCTACAATTTGGTTTCACACCTCATTACTGCTCTTGTGTAGGGCAGCTCTTAATATTCACAGTGCTGTTGTGCAGGCGGTGTGTTCGGATTTGTCACACACGCACATTATACATTTCAGTTAAACTCATACAAGGTAAAAGTATTACCCAAACGTTTTACATCGTTTTATTTTCCTGTTTCCTTGGTGCTGACTCATTTCCTGTCATAGATCTGTTCAGGAAATAGATCGGGAATATTACAGTCTTCAGATTCGCTGATGCTAATTAGCTTGCCAGAGTGTTACTAAGGAAATCAGTAATTTAGAAAAGGTGAGTGATGTGAAAACAGATGACGTATCCAAGTTTAAGGGGCCAGTGGTTTACTTTAGGAATGTTAACAGAAGAGAAGTAAGCTGCCTGACTCATTGTGATTATGAAAGGGCTGTTTATCCCTTGATGTAAATTCAGTATACCATTACAAACAATATTCACCTACTCTGGCATGATTGCTTGTAGCTAAGAGGAATGAGCCACATTGTCTGTTTTAATGTGGCATATAAACTTGGTGGCTATGTACTACACATGGATTTAAATATCAAGGAATAACCCCATGTGCATGTTTCTTTTGCACAGAAGAAACTAAAGAATGTGCTTTTTGAGAGCTTTGTGTTTGGACGTTGGACATGTATGTGTACTTATTTCTTTTGTGTGTAAAAAAAAAGGAACAAGGCTGTCCCCTGATACATGGACATTGTGCATATAACAATGTCTAGTCTAGAGCATTGCTGTAGGATGGAGATACAAGCCCAAGATTAAAGCAACAGTGATTGTTAAGGCCTGTATGGGGCTGGAGGGCAAATCAACCCAGGGCTCAGATTCTCCCTCAGCAGGGATAAACCATGGCCAAACTGAGGGTCCTCACCTCTCTTCTCCTCTGTTTTCTTCTCACAGAAACAGTTCCAGCACCAGAGCCATCCATCAGCAATTTTCCTACCTGTCTACATCTCTAGTCTGATAGACCCAGGGATATCTCACCTCTGGCTGGATTTCTTTTTTTTTTCTTTTCAGGTAAACATTCTTCCCAAACCTCTTATTTACACACTGAATTCTGTCTGTCTTTTACTTCTGGCCCATGAGTATCAGCTGAGCAAATTGCCCCTATGTTAATCCACTTGACATGTGCTGTTATCTAATATTGATCGGCTGCTGTGATCCATTAATGATTCAGGAATGCACTGTGGTGTAAGTGGCTGTCTGTTAGTGGCATGGCAGTCTGCAAGGCAGTCTTCCCTGCGATTCTTTCCTGCTTTCAACAAAATGGAGAAACATCGCTTTGTAGTGGGAAACATATCATATAACATAGGCAGTAGTGACGTGTGTTTAATCGATGAAAGGTGACTGCTGTGCAGTAATGTGATTTTTTTGGGACTGTGGGACTGATGTGATTATTAAAACTACCACCTTTGACTGTAAAGACATCAAACTCGCAAAAGCTGTGGCACCGTAGGATCTCTGTATTGCCTCTTGATCTCCTCAGAATAAATCATGCTTTTTTCTTAGGACAGCATACTGTATGGGGAACACCAGAGGATGACCTACATTTGGAAATATAGAGTATCTCTCTCTCTCTCTCTCTCTCTCTCTGTCTTTCTTACTGCTGGATACTCCGTAGCACTTTCTCCAATCAAGCAGGCATTCTGCATGAATATTAAAAAAGGAATCATAAGCCATGGTGAATTAAATAACTCAGAAGCGAGCAGGGCAATAACATGAGTGAATATTCCAGTGGCTTTCACTCTTGTTCAAAGGGAATTGCATCACTTCACAGAAAGGGAGTTCCCTATTGTGCATCTATATGAACTCTTAACCATGGATTAATTCAGCATCATTGTGATATTTACACCACAGAGTGTGTATATATATACACTATATGGACGAAAGTATTTGGACGCCTGACCATTACATTATAATGATATTGTATTCAAATACATATACTTTCATATGGAGTTGGTCCCCCTTTTGCAGCTATAACATCTTCCACTCTTCTTGGAAGGCTTTCCACAAGATTTTGGAGTGTTTCTGTGGGAATTTGTGCCCATTCATTCTGTAGAGCATTTATGAGGTCAGGCACTGATGTTGGACGAGAAGGCCTGGCTCGCAATCTCCGTTCCAGTTCATCCCAAAGGTGCTCGATGGGGTTGAGGTCAGGGCTCTGTGTGGGCCAGTCAAGTTCTTCCACACTGAAGTCATCAGACCATGTCTTTATAGTCCTTGCTTTGTGCACTGGGGCACAGTCATGTTGGAATAGAAAAGGGCCTTCCCCAAACTGTTGCCACAAAGTTGGAAGCATAGCATTGTCCAAAATGTCTTGGTATGCTGAAGCATTAAGATCGCCCTTCACTGGAGATAAGGGGGCTAGCCCAAACCCTGAAAAACAGGTGTACTTTTGTCCATATGAGAAAGAGAGAAAGATAAATCACCTGTAATCATGATTAGTGAAAGTATTTATTTACATTTATGTTACACATGTTCACAGTGGTCCCCTGGAGGAGTGGGATAGCCATCCTCTGCATGTTCCAGGATGTGGATCTCAGTGGAATTGTCAGGAAAGCCCTGACACAAGGCTGACTCCTCTGACTCTGAAAAGGGCAGGGGTGAGACGCCTAAATGGAGAGGCACGCATCTCACTAACATTTACATACAAACGAAGGAGTCGCTAGCAAAAGGACTCGCAGTTTCTCAAAACATTCCAGTCACGTTGTGGCAAAGATGATTTGTAGGACTGGGCAACTTAGATGTTGAAGAGGTAATAATTTTTCCTTTATTCATTTATCAGAGACAGGCTACAATGACAATGTTCATATTCATTATATCCACAGTAGACATTGTACACACTTTAGCCGCAGGCTAATTTACGCTGGTAGAACAAATTGTGCCAACCAAACAGCAAACCTGAATGGAATCGGTGCCAGTCAGATGCATCCGACGTCCTCCAATGATGTTAACATGAGGGCTGAATGCAGATGGAAGTGAATGAGACAGAGTGAGCTCCTTTAACTGCAGACGTGAAACACGCACAGCAGAGCCCAGCATCACGGCTTTCCCCAGAGAGGCTTCCCTGAACAGTTTTCAAATGCCTTTTCCTCCTGCAACCTCCCTCTGAATCTGAAACGAACATTAAATATGCATGCCCACTCATTTACACTCTGTACTCTATAGATGAAAGGGGCCTAGCCTTGTGCTGCAAGGCAGTAAATAAGCAATCGTGTCACACAGGAGAATGAACCTTGTACAACTTCAGCTACGGTTTATCGGGATTCATTCAATATTCTGACGTTGTTTGTTGGTCCAAAAAAAAAAAATGCATGTCCCCCATCATCATCAATCAACTGCCTGTTGGCCCATCATTCAGAAGTTGGTCACTTCAAGGTTTTAGTGACTCATTTTTATAATGTTAAAATGAATCAATTCATAAAATAAATTAAAAAATGCAACATATTGTTAAGGATTTGTTGTGCCGTATCAAATGTTTTATTTTGTTTGTTTTCTGAAGGTAGGCCAAATTGAGTAGTTAAAAAAAACAGCTGTTAGATGATAGTGTGCTGGAGGAGTGCTTTATTCTGAGTTCAGCAGACTTGTACAACTGCAGAGGTCGCTGGCAAGAGAAAAGCCTGATCTACAATTGGTGATTCCAAATACGGTTGCATAAGTATGTGTATTATTGCATAAATAGTATGTGCTTTGTCTCAAATGAAAGCTTCCTTGTTCTAAATCCTAATATTGTTATATATTATACAATTGTGGTGTGTCCCTGGGTGTGTTCACAGGGGCATTTCATGAGAGGCAAACATCATTGTAACTGTCCTTCATGACTGCTGCAAAACACCATGTGTTGCTGTTACGTTATTTCTTTCCCTTCCAGGGGAAATTTACTTCACACTGCATTATATGTCTTTTTCTGTGTCTTGGCTGTTCATGTTGTTCCCCAAACGTAATTCAAAACCATGGTGAAGTCCGTAGGAACTGAAGTGTAGAGTACAGATTAGATATGGCGGTGGGCTTGCCACCATGATGGGAAACTCACAAGAAACAGGAAACTCACTGTTCTCCCAGTGAATTTTTCCCTTCTTTCTCCCATTGCTTCACCACCCCTCTTGTCTGTCTGTTTTGATAGTTTTACCTAGAGAGCTAATTTTCTGTGTCTAAGGAACATTTAATTGAGCAGAACGAGATTGAATTGAGCTGCTGTTAATTGGTCTTTGTGAAGGACAATGTGTCTAATGGAAGAGAAGACTTAAATTGCTTCACTTTTCCTGTCCCCCCCCCCCACACACACACACACTGTGGCCAGGACCAGCTAAATGAAACAGGTAAAAGCAATGTGCAACATTTATATGTTTTAGATGAAAAGCAATGTGCAACATATATATGTTTTGCAATCACAAATAGAGAACAGTGGGATTGTTGGTATACAGGACGTACTGTAGTTTGGAAGCTCAGTTAGGCATATAGGTATCATAACATATGAAATTAGGTTTTGGGAGCAGATTTTTCATGTAATTGCAGCTCTGGTGCGTAAGGCTACACATATTTATGGACTGTGTGCTGCAAATACAAACAAAACAGATAATATATAGAGTGCACTAAACATCAGTAGCAAATACAAATATACAGAACGCATTATCATTACTTGCTAGCTCAAAATTAGTTAGACATGAGTACTTTTGTTAAAAAATATGTTTTTGCAAATAGCAATGATAATTCAGGACTGAGATTCAGTATTTGATTTACCTTTTGTTCATAGATATATGAAGATTTCTTTCAAATAAATCATGCCTTCTGGAGCAGAGGGTGTCTTTGGAACATGCATTGTGTGTAATGAGCAAATGAAAGCACCTGTCACCAATCACATGGGAATTCCCAAGAAATTTTGACTCTAAGCCACATCAATATGAGCCAGGATGTCTTTGAGATATTTCACACTACTGTGCCTCCACATCAAGATTTTATGTGTGGGAGTATGTGTGGAGAGGTGAGGGGTATACCTCTTAAAAATTTAAAAATGCAGTCATGTCTATAGAGTTCTCAAGAAATTTATCCTCCTCTTGTAAGGAGTCACACGCCACGTACTTCCTTTACACAACCTGGTTTCTGTTCTTTCCAAGTCCATACTCCTGCCATGGTTAAAAAGTTATTCAGACAGTGAGTGTGTTTGCTTTGGACTGAACAGGGACCTGTGGGACTTTATGTACCTAAGGAGGGTTCCTGCATGTTACCACACCTAGAGAACACTGTAGTCCCATTACTGACCCAGGGAGGAGCTGGTTCTTTGTATTGAACTGTGCATTGCGTTCATGACCTGGAATTAATCTCATATTCAACAAAGGGGCTGAGCCTGAATGTGTGGACGTGCATGTACTGTTTGACTTTTTCCCCGCAGTACATATGCCAGCATAATACACCCATGGAGGTCTGACTGTATGGCTTATGTGTGAAATGCCAGGAAGTGTGGTCCTCCTGTTTGAGAAAATCATGTGAGACAATAATGTAATCAGCTGCATCCTGGAGAATGATTATCGCTTGTGACGTCAGAAGTCATCGTGCTCATCTGAGCCATTTTTGATAAGATGGATTCCATCATCTGTATGTATTATATCATACGCACATACACACACTCACGCATTAATTCACATTGTGAATTGTATTTCCTCTCGTGGGCATATGTTAGTATGGAACCATGTAATTCCTGGGGTTAAAGTTATTCATTAAGGTATGCTGTCTCCTCTGAAAAAGATGCAGCCAAAATAAATTTAATTCAGCATGATACAGAGATACATTGGATATGCTATGGAGATGTTTTTTTAACACTCACTCTGAGATGAATCCCTGGAGGGCACCCTTATTCAGATTGAAAAAAACTATAACAGTAGAGGGATATTGCATGGAGGATTTCATTTTAGAGAACAGTGCCCTTTAACCACAGGGCAGGGGGAAGGAAATGAATTATGAACAAAGATTACATATTACAGTATTATTCTTTAAAATCTCTCTACATCAATTTTTTTTTTATTTGCTTGCCTCTGCCTGCATTTCTGACTGTATTTAAATGCCAGGATGGAAATGGAACTGTAGCACTCCCAATGCATAGCACTGTGAGCCATTCCAGGATTTACTAGAAGCAGGTGACTGTAGCACCAACAGATGGATTCTACTCAGTACGTTAACCTGACTGTAGTGAAACCTGAATTGGCTCAAACTGCTATGAACTGGGAGTACCATTTCCACCTCCCTTGGGGGTACAATTCCCACCCCCTGAAATAGCAAATCCTCTGAAGAAATGGCATGAAGGAGAAATAAAATCATTCTGGTCCTGATATGTATTTCTGTGTAGTCAAATTGAATTGAAAATTCCTTTCTTGCATGTAACCAAATTTGCACACTGCTTCAGAGAGCCATTTCCCAATACCTGTGTAGTATGAACAGTGTCTGCAATAAGGATGTGATTTCTCAAAACATTTGTTGTAAACCTAGTAAGTTTTATTATCTTACGAAATACTATTATAACTTTTTCACTTTATTAAATGTTTTCATTACATGGAATTATACAGACGTATAATTCTAAATTACCGTTTCTGTGTTTGTCATATTAACTCGCTGACAGCCTGACGAAAAAAAAATAATAATAAAGGTGGAGCAATAAGGATGCAATTCCAGGAATCATTTTGTGTGAACCTATTAAGTTTTCATGCTTAGCTATTCAAAAGCAGCAGCATCACGGTCTAATTACCAACAGTTCAACTGCTGCTGCAGCACAGTGTCATTCTTAATTAGCATTCGGTGGGGGTTAGTACTGCAGTGCATCCCACTTTCCTGCACACCCAGTAGGGCGTGACACACATGCTGTGCAGGGTCACAACAAGGCACAGTCTGACTGACTGTTTTAAGCAGGCGTCTTCAAAACATGATGGGAACCTCTTGAGAAAAAGCTTTCATATAGTAGGTATGAGAAGCATACGTGGCATATTATGTAGTTTGCATCATTATCAAAATAATCTATTTGCTCTTAATAATTAAATACTATTGTAACAACATTTTTGCCACTTTAATTATATGGAATTATGCGGAGGTGACCCATGAAGCAAGAAGAAGCAGGAGAAACTGAAAATAGTTCAAAAATATTTTGTAGTATAATAGTAAAAATATCCATAACCCACTTAGCTGCCTGAGTATTTTCTGTGAGGGGGGTTGTCAGTGTGGCAGCTTCATGGTTGGTTAATTTGCGATCAGTGACAGGTTGGACTGTGTAAGGTGGATACTCATTAGCATATATCACTGGCCCCTATTAACATATATTTACGTATATTAGCATTCTACCCAATGCACCACGGAGAGGGGCTGACGTGGCTTCGGAAACCAGTGCACAGCGGAGGGACTTTCATGCTGAAAGTGCAGCTCAGTCAAATTCATAGATTCAGAGTGAGTCTACTCCGCTGTGCTATGGGACATCTAAGTTAAGTCTAACTAAGTCTAACTTAAAGAACAAAAATTGACATACTAAGCCTTATTGTTTTCATTTAATGTATTTGTTAATTGGACCTTAAAATAAATCACAAGGTCTTTGTAAAGACTGTTTATCATAAAATTAAAAAATCACAGACTAAGGTCAAGTAACATTAGATACTACAGTGACGTAGTGGATATTTGTTAAGGTTTGTTTATTTCCATTCAGAGTGGTTGCTATTCTGAAAAAAGATTTTGATGATGTTTGTCATTATGTGCTGCTCCCGAGCATTTGGGGAGTTATCTTGTAGAGGTCATCTTCCTGAGGCTGCCTCTGAATCAATAGAGAGAAAGATGCGATCACATTGCCCCGGCCTGAAATGTCATGTCTGAATATTCACCAATGCAAATAAGTGACACAGCTGTCTGCTGTCACGGACGTCATCGTAATTTCTCCCCCCGCCCTGTGATGCGTTTAGTCAGACGTGGCTTCACCTCGGCAGAAAGCACTCTGGGGCTGCGTCCCCATGAGACTCTCAAATGTGCCTTTTAAAGGGCCTTTCTGACCCTTCCTGTCCCTGCTTTACCCAGGGGAGCTGTTTCTCTCATTTAAAATGAATGAATGATAAAATGTAAATTTGGAGCCTGAGTCCTTTGAGTGCCCATATCTCTTTGTATGGGTCCAAAATTCATCCGGAGCCCAAGAACAGTGTCAAATATAACTACCGTTTCAGTGTTTGTCATATTAACTCACTGACAGCTTGAGGAAAAAATAACCCCTTTTCAGCCAAAGGTGGAGTGAAAAGCATTGAACATTTTTCAAATGCCGAATAAGCGGTGTGGGTGCTCCTGTGACTGACAGTAACACCTGAATTTGACTAGAAAGGCAGCACTGCCCTCCCTGATTGCCGGTCTCTTATTCTGCCTTTGATCCACACATAAAAACCTAATTGCAGTAATTATCTTCAATGCACCATGTGCTGCTGGTTTGCTGGGAAGATTAGATAGAGTTTCCACCCACAATGGGGGGGAAAAAAAGCTGATCTAGCTCACCAGCTCCTGCTTTTCTCTGACATGGTTAAAGAAAGACCTCTCCTCTCAGTCTGCATGGCTGAATTAAGTGATCTTTTTGGTTAGCAGGATTAGTGTTGGGGGGTGTTGTAGGAATGCATTCATACCGTATAATAAAAATAATAATAACTAGCATTCTCTCTATTAGTCCTGTTATCTCAGTATGTTCACCCTTCTATGTCAGTGTCAGTTTTCTTTCTGTTGCCAAACGGTGGTAATGGTTTTAGCCTCTGTGTTCATCCTCTCTAAATGAATTTTGTTCACATGAGAGGCATGTAATTGATGTATATGGTGTGGTCGCGTGTGTTTGAGCAGCAGTCTCGGCATTGGGATTTCAGCCGTCCAGCTTGACCGGTTTCTTGTTTGGATGGCCGCTCTGAGGCCCCAGCCTGGTCGCTGCGTCGAAACGCTCCGCGGAGCCGTGGCTGTGTTTGCACACCTGCTCCTGCACGTGTGTGTGTGTGTGTGCGCGTGCGTGTGTGCGTGTCCTAAGCGTCCTCCGCCAGTGGGCTGTGACACGGCTGCTGTGGAAGGGAGGACCGGTCACCATTACTCACGTAGGGGCGTGTACCTGTGTCAAATCCCAGTTTGCCAGTGAGGGAGGACTTGTCTGTCATGGCTTCAGGCTCCAGTACAGGAAGCTGAAACAGCCCAGTGCCTGGCCAGCAGGGAGTGAGTTTAAGCAGCATGAGAAAGGTAAGGAAAATATTTTGCCTCAAGATGCTGTTGTTGGATTTCATTGTCGCAGTGTATTTGCTCTGGCCACCATATTCCCCTATGGTGGTAGTTTGGTTAGAAAATAGCACAAAAGGATCCATTATAGATCATTAAAATGTCCATGTAGTTTGTCTGTTGCCCTCAGAGCAAACACATGGGCATTGCATATTTTTTTATGAGCATTACCGATAAAATGGGGAAAAACTTTCCTAAATATGTCACAGCTGCTAAATTACTGTTTAACTTGTATAACTGTATATGTAGAGAGATATTGATTTGATGTTTGTTACAGTGTACTGTATTGCAAAATACTCTTTTGATGTGTGTTACAGTTTGTTCACTGCATTCAAAGATATTGGTCTGGCTTGTGCTGCAGTGTATTCCGTATGTTCAGAGATACTGGTTTGACTTGTGTTGCAGTGTGTTGGGTACATTCAGAGATATTGGTTCGACTTGTGTTACAGTATACTGGGTACATTCAGAGATGTTGGTTCCACTTGCTGTATGTTGAAATTCAGAGGCGTTTCCAGCGTGTACTCTAATAGCACAGCAGCGTCTAATGAGTTTCAGTTTTCCTCTTCGTCCCTGTGAGTCACCCCATAAACACACATCAGGCGGTGCCAGCCCGCTGAACATGCCCCCAGGCTGTGTACACACACTAGCGTCGACAGCAGGGATGAGTGTCACGCCACGGTCCTGCTGCAGAGCTCCGTGTTTGCTGCCACCTCTCTCAAACTGCTCTCAGCGGCGGAAAACTCTGGAAACTGCAGGTTCCAGAAACGCCCAGATAACGCAAACAGGAGACGGTGAACTGCACGTCACAAACTGAGGGCTCCTTGGTGAAGAGTCATATGTGCTCACTTGGCATGATCTGTAGGTATATGTTCAGTAAACAAACACCTGGCAAGTTGTCAGGGTTTTAGTATTTAATCCATTGTGTTATGTCTGTGTATTGTGTTTTGTAGTACTGTTGTGTGTTGCTGGTCTGAGTAAATAGTTTTGACACTGTGTGTATGTGTGTGTGTGTGTGTGTGTGTATGTGTGTGATGAAGATGCAACATGAGCTGTTTTGCAATGGGACAAGCAGACATAAATGCTAAAAAACACACATCAACAAAGCCCCACTCTCTCACTTATAGTAAAAATGTTAATTTGGCTTCTTCTTCATGTGCTAATTGTATTATTCAAAATAACACTCTGTTGTGCGTGTTAATTGAAATAGCATTTTATGGTTAAAGGCTTTAGTGCATAGTTTATTGAAAAAATGAATAGTTCCATCTTTTAATTAACCATAATATATGTAAAGAGCCAGGTTCAGTGAAAGCGGTGGGAGGAAATGCAGAAGACAATAAATGCATGAAAAGAAAGGTAATTGATATGTAGAGTAGGTGTTCAGAAGCACTTGGAGACAGTAAAGCCAAGGTAGACAAAGCTTTTAAATGTCAGTTGTTTCTTTTCCTTTTTTTCTTATAAGACATTCAAAGCATGTTGAAGTATCGATCGAGAGGTGCTATTTTCTCTTTGGGGCCAGGTGCCACTTTGGAGTTTGCCTAGCAGTGATTAGAATCTATTGGTGCAGTTGTTTTTAGCATTCACAGCAGTTTGTGGCAGTAGATGGGTCAAAGGCCAGTACTTTGTATTTGCGCTTTCTACCATGTATAACTCACACACTCTCTAAATCCCAAAATATGTTTAATGTAAAAAGAGAAACGCTGGAATCACTGTCACGGTCGAATCTGTGAATGTAGAAGCAGCACACACATAAGGTTGTGTTGGTCTTTCCTCAACGGAAGCCCTTAAGATCGAACAAAAAGACATTAGATCCTTTTAAGTTCCTCTTGTGATCTGTTTCCCAGTCTTCCAGCACTGGCAGAAATATGGTTGGGTGTAAGAAGCAATGTCAACACATGCTTTCAGTGAGACAGAAGCAGTTCTCAATGCAGAGAGCACGCCAGGCCATTCAAATGTCACACAGTAATGAGCTTATTTACATCTCCACACTGGGAGAGGGTGGGTTGACATTTATAAGGTAGAATTCAAAATGTTTCTCACCAGAAGTCTAATTGCTGGGATAGATTGGTCCAGGGTTGGATGGTATATTCTGAAAGAAGCAAAAAAAGATGTGTGCTTTTATATCCATGAATGAAAAAATTACCATAAATGTCTTTCATGTGTGTTTTTTGATCTGTTGATTTGTTGTTATGGTCATTAAGGTATTTTCATGTTATTCATGTTACCTGCATGTATTGGAACAGATCAACGAAAAACAAAAAATACAACGATTGTGTTAACAGTTGCATTTTTCTGCTTCTTTGATCTGATGTTGATCCAGTTGGACTTTTGTTTAATTCAGTTTATGGCAGATAAAGACCTTGCACAGCTCCAAATCATCTGCTCGGCAGACTGTCGCTGAATATGTGGCTGTTGTTTGTGTGTGGTATGGTATTAAGGCGCTGTGCGCTTTGTTCTTGGACAGAATGGCTGGAGGCTTTCCATGAAGAACATGTGAAATGTGGAGGCAGCAGTCTGCAATGCCGAGGCTTACTGCGAGCAGGCGGACCATCAGCCAACCAGAGGACCTGGAGCGCTTCCTGTCGACCCTGACAGCCACGTTATCACATTATCAGATGCATCATCACAGACACCCCGACATCTCTGGACCTGTAGTCATGTAGCTGGAAGTGGTTCCGTCTGAGTATCTGCACGCGACTGCTTAGAGCTGCCTCTGGGTGAGAACTGGGGTGGAACATGGATAAAAGCCAAGAGGTCCTCAACCTGTCCTTCCTCCTGGAGCACGAGCGGGAGGTGATCCTCAGCGTCCTCCAGAAGGATGAGAAGCTGCGGAAGCTGGAGGAGAAAAGGATCAGGTGAGTCTCCCGGCACGTGCACCGCTGGACCGCAAGCAAGCGGGCTCTGGCGTTTGCTGACCGCTCTGTCTCCGCTGCGACCGCATCCTGTCCTCTCTCCCCGCAGGAAGCTGAAGAACGAGCTGCTGGAGATGAAGAGCAAGGGCGTGCGGCGCCCCCTGGAGCCTGGAGACCGCCAGTGCCCTCGCTGCCAGAGGGCCCTGGGCCTGATCTTCGAGCGTGGGGAGCCGTGCACCGAGTGCGGCCAGCGTGTCTGCAGCCAGTGCCGGGTGGCTGTGCCCGGGGGCCGGTCGAGGTGCACCGTCTGCAACAAGATCCTGTGAGTTTCCCCTCAGCCTCAGCAAATCATCCTGAAGGCTCCTTTGTTAACATACACCTGGAATCTTTTTACAGAGTTGCTGGGACAGTTCTTCCATACCCTTCATCAAGGGGCCAGGATTTCTCCCGTTTAAATTGAGCTGCACAATGGTCCACAGATATCTGTGCAGGCAAATCACCAGCAGTTGATTCATTTCCCATTTGTTTCCATTTTTTAGCTATTATGCCTCCCACACTCCCATTGGTCTGTAACAGCAGGTCTGATGAAGTCTGTGCTGATGCTCCTCCCCCACGCTGCATCCTCTCTTGCAGGGAGCTGAAAGTGGTCTCAGGGGAGTGGTTCCTCGAAGAGCGGTCCAAGAGGTTCTCACAGGTGACCGTGCCAAGCAGTGAGGTGGTCAAGCAGTCCATCCTGACAAGCCCCGCTGGTGAGCCACCTCACCAGTGCACTGGGAGGGTCACACGTGCAAGGGATCCATGTCCCCACTTTAAGTGAAGCAAGAGTTAAGCACATCAGCTTTTAATTCCCTCAGGCAATTACCGCAAACCCTCCTCCACAGCGGTCAGTGAAAACACACAGATCAATGTTGTTTATTTCTCTGGGTCTGTCCTCTGCTTCAGAGCGCTTGTGGTCTTTAAATATATAGATTTTCTTTCTTTTTGTTCTTTTTTTTTTTTTTTTTTAAATGTAGTCCCTCCAAATTCAAAGTGGCATTTTGAATTTGCAATTTTGCATGCCAGAGATACCAGGCAGAATGGAGGTGGAGTGTTTGAAGAGGCGGGGGACTTGCCGCAGGCGATATAGCTAGTGCTCTCCAGGGAGAAGGGGAGCGGGGGGCCTGGGATCACCTCAGCATCGAGGCAGCAAAACATTAATGCACGAACTGATGTTGCACATAGTGCTTAGCCAGGCAGTCACATGAAGCTTTGGCTCAAGCCTCACTTTAAAATAAGAGAGCTGACTGCAAATAGAGCAGAAATATCAGTATAGCAAACACAACTTTCAGTTTTATGGGACAATTTCATTTAAAGGCACTGGAGCATCTCTATGATACTTCTGGATGACTTGTTTTATACTGTTATTTGTTTTACTTTAAATAAGGTTAACATTGCTTAACCTCAGGAGTGGGCAACATTTGCGTTCATGACATTGGTTGATCGGAGTTGTCCGTCCCTGTGTGTGCCAGGTGATGTCAAGGCTGACCGTGAGAAACCACGGTCCAACCAGAGAGTGCAGGAGAGGCCAGACACGCCCAAGTCAGGCAGGAGTGCCTTCCAAAATGCTTTGGCTGGGGCCAGGAGGAAAGGGTGAGTCAATGCTGGGGTCCCATTCGGGAATCATACACTTTATAGTTATACACTTTGTATAACGCAAAGAAAGCATCACAGACAAGAATCTTGTTATAGACCAGAGACATACACTATATGGACAAAAGTATTCGGACGCCTGACCATTACATTGTAATGACATTGTATTCAAATACATATACTTTAATATGGAGTTGGTCCCCCTTTTGCAGCTATAACAGCTTCCACTCTTCTTGGAAGGCTTTCCACAAGATTTTGGAGTGTTTCTGTGGGAATTTGTGCCCATTCATTCTGTAGAGCATTTATGAGGTCAGGCACTGATGTTGGATGAGAAGGCCTGGCTCGCAATCTCTGTTCCAGTTCATCCCAAAGGTGCTCGATGGGGTTGAGGTCAGGGCTCTGTGTGGGCCAGTCAAGTTCTTCCACACCGAACTCATCAGCCCAAAACAGGTGTGGCCAAGTACTTTTGTCCATATAGTGTATCTTTTTACTGAGAGTGACTGGAACAGCAAGACCAGAGATGTATTGTTATGAATGAGAGAGACTGGAACACTGAGGTTTCCAGTGAGCACCTGGGTCTGCACAGGATGTGGCCAGACAAGAAGAACGGGCGGCCGGCCTCAAGAGGTGAGAATGGGCTCAACCGCGATGCTGAGGACCCCAAAAAGATGGGTTCAACCCCCGATCTGGATGCACGGAGCATCTGTAGTGGGCGCTCTACACCTCGGTCGCACAGGTAATGCACCCCACCCCCCTGTAGAGCTGCATCACCAATTGTGCAAACGCATACAGGGATCCCTCTGTAAAAATGACCTGGGAATAAGCAGCACAGATGTAGAAATACCCCCCCAGCTCACGAGGAATCATTTCACCATGAAAATGAGCACTTCATGAAATGCCATTATGTCCCACAATCCCCTCTTCCTCTCATGCTTTCAGGCAGTCGGTGCAGTGCGGTCTTTAACTGCTGTCATTAGAGAGGAACGCTGGGTGCATGATGCACGTTCAGCTGAAACCCTTAACATCTCCGTCTCCCACTGAGCGTTTTACCCTCAGGCAGGGACATTATGTGGCTCTGGATAATGAGAAACTTGCAAAAAAAAATGTATATATACACTGTCAGCTGGCTTTGTTGTGAACTGAGAACAGCATATGACATTCTTTAAATCATACAACATAAAGTTCCAATGTGTTACCCAATCAAGCGCATGTAGACCTAAACGGCTTGCTGCAGCAGGGGGAACAACCTCTTTTTTTGCCTGTTTGCTCAGATAAAAAAGGCACAGTTTTAGAGTATGTTACACCAGTCTGATGCCACAGTCATGTGTAATAATGATTTTTGACCAACAGGGGGAGTGTCGTGGCTCTGGAGTCCTCAGGGTCACCAACAATACCCAACAACCTCCGCTCTCAAACCATTGGGAGATCCCCCACTCCCAGTAACCACAGCGTAGGCTCGAGGGACAGCAGGAGAGTATGGGACAATAGCTTCTATCTCCTTTTCTAATATGCAGTGCCCTCTATATTAATGCATTATTTATTTATGTTTATTCATAATTTATTCATATTAATTCATTGTTTGTGAACAATATCACTTTACTCTGTGCAGTGCTATTAGGGTTAAAATATCATGTTAAAAAACATAAATAGCAACTAGTCAAAGAAAAAATGATCCAATCCAGTTTTTGAATGTATATTTATTTTGCTCCTGTTTAATCCCATTTTGTACATAGCTGTCAGAGTGGTTTATGATGTATGTACAGGGGCAGGCAGTGGTTTAGACCCCTAACAGAGGGAATGTGTTTAACGCCCACATGTCTCCCCTCAGCCGGACGGCGCAGAGAGCGAGCCGAACTTCCATGCCAGCGAGAGTGTCCCTGATAAGATGGCTGCCGGGCATCACAGGACAGAGTGTGGCACCCCCACCATTGCTGTGTCCAGAGCCTCACTCTCGTCAGGTATCGCCGTGGCAGCAACCAGGGCCTCCTGGACAGGCTTGGTAGCAGATGGTGACAGCCACTCACAGGGCAAACGCACCTGTGCCACACAGCTGTCACACGTCACAAAGGAAGCTATCAGGCCAGCCTCACTGAACTGCAGAGTCTCTGCGTTTACGCTATCGGCTAATGCTGGCTAACGGGCAGGTCATAGGGCACCACTCCACCCAAATCCTCTGCGTGTTCTGCCGATCTGGTTCCCAGAGGGGTCACCGCTCCTGTTTCACAGAGGGGCAGCACGTCGCGCCCTCCTCCTCTCCCCCTCTCCCGGCACAGTGGTGCACGGCCCTCCCAGGGGATTTACAACGGCTCCAATTAGCGTCATGACACCAGCTGTCAAAACACTTAACAAATGCCACTGCATACGGTGTGGTAATGACAGCATATCTTTAAGTCCTCCGCTCTGAATAGTTTAATTAAACCAATGTGTGTTGAGCACATATGAGCAACCTCTTACAGCAGTTAAGAGGGAGGTCATTAGTAACCCCTGCCCTCAGCCCTTTTCGCCTGAGTGCTCTTGCCACGCTCTTGCCATGGTGAGGTGGTAGGTGTTGGTGTTCTGTGCTTGTGAACTTGAAAATTGCTGATTGGCTTCCCAGGTGTAGCAGTGCTGCTGTACTCTTGGGCAAGGTACTTTATCTGTATCAATGCTATAAATATCCGGTTGTATGAAATGGATGATATGGAGGCTGTGTATGAGATTGTGTGTAAGTCTCTTAGCTAAGCCAGTATGAGAACATGCCATTGTATCTGTGTGTCCCGGTACAGACCGCAGCCGCTCAGAGGTGGACCTGAGCGCCCCCGGTGCCGAGCTCAACGACGACTCGCTGAGTCTGAGGTCCCGGTCTGTTCCGGGGGATCTGAACGACGCTGTGAGTAAAAGTGCAGGTCCACTCTGATGCAGTGCACCGGCACTGCGTATCAGCTGCTGCCTGAACCTCCACATGTGCAGCTGATGTGTGCGCTCTGAAGACCGCGCTTAAATGATCACGGATCTGGGAACATTAAATGACGCAGTAGTAACACATTACACCGCACTCAGAGTAATTCTGATGTTTGAAGCCATTAAATCCCATCAGGGGAGCTAAAGGCTCTAAACAAGACAAACCTGCAAACTAAGGAACTGGCTCGACTTCAGTGAAGCTTGGCTTTGCCGGAGGGCATGCATCTGAATTCAGTACTAGAAGCCTCAGTGTTTTATCCTTCAGTGCAGGTTGTTTGTATGGTACCACTACAAAAGCACAGTTTGTGTGGAGCACAGATCCCTAAGATACAAATCTCTCCAAGTACAATTGGAATGGTAGTGTGGCACAAAGAAGCAAGGCTCGTAACTGTAAGGTCCTGTTGTACCTTTGGACAAGGTATTTAACCCACAATTGCCTCAGTAAATTATTTATATTATCTATCTGTATAAATGGAGAATGTGTAAAATTGTAACCTATGTAAGTCGCTTTGAATAAGAGCATCTGCTAAATGACAATAATGTAATGAAATGGAACAGAGACAGACTCTTAAAGCATTTAGATCTGGCTGCATTTGAGTTTTAGGTTTTGAGATCTGCATTCACAGTAATGAAGCATCAAGCTAAATTAAACTAAACCATAATCGCTTTTCCACCCATTTGAGCAAATTACATAATTTATGATAGCGGCTCAATCATAACAATTACATATTCCCAGGTCTTATTGCACCATCTGTCTTGTTTTTTTTTTTTCCCACACTAAATAAACGATCCTCAGGAGTATTCTGACGAAGACAGGGATGAAGACATTGACGCCCTGATGTCTGCGCACACCCTCACTATCAACCGGAGCATGACAAGCGCGTTGTCCATGGTAAGCCCTCCACCGGAAAAGGGAGGGAAAGTTGTAAAGGTCTCACCCTTTACAGCAGTGCAGCCTGTGCACAGAGGCGCCTGTTGTGTCTTGTCACATCTGATTGACCTTTAACTTCTGAGTCACACGCGCACCTCCCACGCACTGCATGCTCGGCGTGTTCTGTGTGGCCAGGCTCTCTGGCCAGCCGTAGAATGCGTTGTGACAGCGGAGTACGCACAGTACTTTAAACACAGGTCCTGCTTATGGGAAAATCCTCCTCTCTCGCCCGGGGGTGGGGGGAAGTGTCGGGCTGTCGGAACGGCATGACCACACGTCAGCGCACTGCCCGTGACATCACCAGCGGTGTGATTAATGAGGCCAATTTCACTGCAGGCTGACTGATAATGGGAATGATGGAGATTAATGGCGGGCCTCTGCGTAATGCTCCTGTTTCCCAGGCCACAAGTGTTTGAGTTACATGATTAGCTGGGCTGGGTGCTTTGGAGGTTTTTTGGACGAGAAATAAAAATATAGATACAGATTCCCTTACCTGCCCAGATGCCTAAGGAAGGTGTTTCTTTGTTATTCGCAGCGTTCATACGTTCATAACCAAGCATCTCACACAGCTTTGGGGTGGGGCCACAGCTTAATTTGAGAGGAATGTGACTAGACTCACACCATGGAAGTGTAGAGATTTCCAGACAAAAGGACAGAAATTTCACCAAGCATGGACAGCTCGAAAAAATACAGAGAAAGGCAATTAAACCTAGTCCAGACATCAAATATGTAAGTGATGAAGAAAGACTCAAGACGCATAATCTTTTTAGTCTTGTCAAGGATTGGACTGAGGTTTTTGAATTAGAGAAACTACATTAAGATTAGTTCTATTAGTTCTTAGTTCTACTACCAAGTAAGAGGACAGTCAACATAGGAAAAATAAAAAATGGGCTTGTAGGGCTGAATCATAGTTCAAAAAAAGACTGCATGTGTTTCGTAATAATTTCATAATAGTCTCAGTAATCTAAATAATTTCTCATGAGAGAGCTAACAGCTTCATCGCACATCAGTCACAGAAACTGCAGAATTATTGTGTCAAAGGGAATAGTGTCTAAAGCCACCATATTCCAAACAAGGAATTCAGAATTAGAAGAGAGGAACAGTGGTCATGAGTCAAAACACATTCATATTTTGTTTGGTGTTTCCATTATTTTTCTACCCCCTGTGTAAATTAGTTCAACGTAAAATTTTATATTGATTCTAGGAAGTATTCATTCTCTCATAGTTATACATGTATGGAATTTGTTGCCAGGATTTGTGGTTGTAGCAGAGGACACTTAGAGCATTCAAGTCCAGGCTTGGCACAGTCCTAGACCCATGCTAGAGTACAGACAAAATCACAGCCTAGCTGGGCTAGGAGAAGTTACTTCTTCCCTTCTTTGAACCTTTGGTCTTGTGATATTGCAGAGGGTAAAAAGCCGCAGGGTGATTGTGGGGCTGGTGTTCCAGAAGTCGTTGACTACAATGAAAAGTAACCATATTTTTTAAAAACCTTGTTGAAATTGCCTGTTGGTCTGGAAAGCATGTTAGCATCATTCTAACAAGGAATGACCAAACCGATTGGATGCATTGCCATAGCAACCTTCGTGGACCGTGCCCCTGTGTCGTGTCCTCAGTGATGCTGCACCAGCCCCAAGGTCACCAGCCCCATCTCCTCTGTGATCTCTTGCTGCTGCTCCTTCAGTCTTCATGGTCTCTCTCCTGTTTCCTGTCATGTCCCCCCTCTCTTTCTCTCTGCTGCTCCTCCTCCTCTTCCCCTTCCTCCTCCTCGTCCTCTGGCTGCCAGTCTCCTCCTGCGAGCTCAGAGCGAAAGTGGAGCTATCTCAATGTTCCTGACTCGGAAGCTGAGACTGTGAGTGATACACGCTGGGCCTCACTCTACCTTTTCATTTTCTGCCTCTGCTTTTCACTGTTGAATCACAGATATTGTACACTATAACCAGATATCTGGCTGCTGTGTTCCCTCAACCTTTGGCACAACCTTATCTAGGATGTTCTGTTTGGTAACTAGAGATTCCAGGACTATCTGCATTGCCGTGCTGGGTCTGGGTGTTCTGTTTTAGCACATACCCCATTCATTGATATTTCTAACAAACCAAGAAACCAACAATGGCAGAAACAGAGCTTTCATTGTGAAGCACAGGGAGATGACTATCTGGACAATGTGTAGAATGTTAGTGGTTGAACTGAATTCTATTACTACTACTAATGTCCACAATATTATATGATGTGGCTGTTGCTCATGTCTAAATGCATTATGAGAAAAAAGGCAGAGAAAAATGCTCTTTGAGGCTTGAATGATAAGCATTCACTCTTTACCTCACTAGCTTATATATAGACTTATGTATGTAAGACTGATTATTTATATATGGTATGGAATGCTGGTTCTAAATTGGTCTGAACTAACCTCAAAAAATAGAGTCCCTACTCAGATCATGTGCCATATTTAGTGTACGTACTCAATGCAGATACTTGCATTCACTGAATGTTTTCTGACTCCTGTTCAAGCATAGTTCATCACATAGCAACATGCAACCATGCACAACTGCATTGTTGAAAGAAGGGCACTGCTCCACATCCACATCCGGGGATGACACCAGTATCTTACTGATTCCCTTAGTTTCTCTGAGAAAAAAATCAAATTCTCCAATAGAATCCAGGCCGGCTATTAATGAAATGTAATCACTGCATGTACTGTATTCCACAAACCTTTTCCTCTGGCTTCCTAACAGAAGTGAACAGGGGCAGTTTTCTGTAAAAGAGATCACTATAGTGCTAGTTACTGCCCCCACCAAAGTTTGTTAAGAGCTACCGCATAGGTCACGAATACAGATTACAAATTTCAAGAGGGGTGTGTTGATACACTCATAGTCTGGGACTGGGACTCCACAGCCCTTCCCTAAGACAGCATACTGTGATGACACACAGTATTTCTGCACTGTGTGTGTAGTGGGGGTACTCACCCTCTCGCAGTGTCAGTCCGGTGCGAATCACCCCCCCCCCCCCCCCCCCATCCTGTCTCTGTCCTCAGAGCAGTCTCAACAGCATGATGAGTGTATACAGTGAAACTGGAGATTACGGCTACGCCCACGTCAGCGGAGAGATCCTCCTCCACATCACCTACAGCTACAAGACTGGCGCGCTCAACGTCCTGGTGAAGGAGTGCCGCAACCTGGCCATCGGGGACGAGCGGAGGCAGCGCACTGACCCGTAAGGCCCAGCACTCTCCGGTGGCCGGTAGCTAACAGTACCGTGCTAACATTGTGCAGTACATGAGGGCTCATCACCTAAGACTTTGGGCCTAAGACTGTGACATGAATCATGTCCCACTGAGTGAGCCTCCTTGTTCCTGTACAGTGGCTGCATTGTCAAATCTCAATTTCTTTTTAGATTTGGAGAAAGCACACTTTAACAAATAATCTAGAGCCATGAACCACTGAGTGAAAGTAAAAGCATTTGTCACAGCTGGGGAGTATTTCAGCATTAGTCTCTGTGATTTTGTGTTTTGTCCCACGGGGTGAATGAACTTTGCTGCATACTCTTTGGTAGTTTGACTAATAACTGACCTTTCCTGGGTTTTTCTGGCATCGGCAGCTACGTCAAGGCATACCTCCTACCTGACAAGTCCCGTCAGAGCAAGAGGAAAACCAGCGTCAAGACCAACACCACCAATCCTGTGTTCAATGAGACACTGAAGGTAAGAGGAGCTATGGAGACAAGCAGAAAAGGGGTGCTTTACACAAAGCAATTTGACAAAGTGCTCTAAAATAGATATTGTACGTAATTAAGCACTCAGTTGCAAAACACTTCCAGGACGATTTGTCTCTAGCATGGCCCTTCAAGAAAAAACAGACTAGTGATACTGGTTGTGCATAGTTATAACTTAACCACTAATAATGCAGATGCTCCCTAACCAGCATATGGCTACAACCTAATTGTAAATATGTGAATGTTGGATACAGTTTGGATTTATACAAATATATTAAATGTATTTGAGACAGATTCATTTGAGACATTCAGTTTGATTATCCAGAATTTCTGTTTAGTTTGCCTCCTGCCAGCTGCAGTCACTATAAAAATAGTTGACACATTAGGCCAAAAACCTTCAGTATTTTGATGTGGCCACAATAGAGAACTGCCTCCAAAGAGCTACCTCCAAAGAGTTTATAAGAACAGTAAGAAAGCTCAGCTGCTCATTCATGGGCAAAATGTTTGTATCATCCTACAGATGTTTGAAACATCAGATTTTGAATGTACCCTAGGTCTCCTCCAGCAGAGAAAATCATCAGTATTAAACGTTTTGGAATCCTTAAACATATTAAAGGTTGCCTTCAGCAGCTTATGTGTCACAGGTGCACCTGTTCTTCATAATCAAGAGCCTGCATTCCTTCAGCAGCTTTTCATTAGACCCAGCAGACTCTGGAGATTAAAGCAATAAAACCATAGATATTAATCTCATTGCTGTATATTTATTCAGCATTTTAAAGTCATAATTTGATATATTCTTCATATACATCCATTAATCATTTGAAATCTTCAGTGTAGCAGCCTACAACTCATTCTGAATGGTTGTTGGTCAATTTTAGTAGGAAGAGGAATGATTTTGCTAAATATTGCACAAGGTGCATGCAAAGAAATTGTTTGCTTTTTTCTTTCTGCATTGAACATCCCGACTGTGTATGTGTATATTTCTTTTGATTTTGCAACTATTGTATGAAGAGTAGGAATGTGGCCATTTTTTCTGACACGTCTGTTCCACATTTTCATGGCTGTCTGCTGTCATACATAATGCATCAGGTGACCCTTTTTTCTTCTATAAATATTCAGCCACGAAGCTGAGGAAGATACTTCTGCATAAAAAATGCATTCAGACAACCATCTACTCAATGTTGCATTCTCACTTTCGCTTCCTCTTCCTTGTGGTGTCACCGGAGAAAACGGGCCATGTTGACCCAAGTGCACTGGAGTCATTTCCCCCATCCACTCAAAAGCAAGGCTCCTGAGAGGACAGCCAATGCAGTGCATTTAGCAAATCGACTTCTTTAACAGGAACTGTCCAGTGCATGGTATCAGGTGTCTGGGAACAGGCTTAGAGGCAATTATAGTGGAGTCATAGGAGTCATAGGGGGCTTGTCCGGGATACCGGCTCACAGAGGAGAGAAGCAAGTTGAGAAAGGAGGATGGCTCTCTGTTGAGGTGTTAGCAGGGGGGTGCTGGGTGCTGAGACTTTCCTCCATAGCTTATACAGTGGTATAATCGTGTGAGCGGGTGAAGGTCACGGTGTTGGGGGACTGAGTCTGAGCGGAGAGTCACAGATACGCCCCTGTGCTGACATGACTGTGATGATTCACAGTACGTGATCAGCCACTCCCAGCTGGAGACTCGGACCCTGCAGCTCTCTGTGTGGCACAGTGACCGGTTTGGACGTAACAGCTTCCTCGGAGAGGTGGAGATCACTTTCGACTCCTGGGAGTTTGAGAACCAGACAGAGGAGTGGTTCGCACTGCAGCCCAAGGTAGGAATTCCTCATTCACGCGTGCAGTGTCGCCGGGGCAGTATGGTAGAAGCGAGAATCACACCTGAGATCTATGTGAAGTGGCAGATACAGAGAATTATTTACTTTATGAGTCATGGTAAGTCATTTTAGAGTTCTGTTTAAGGCATAGACAATACCATGAGCTACAATTGTTCAGTACTGTTGACTTACTTATATTTAGTATGAGCTTCAGTTGAAGGAAATTAATGTCATTTAATTTAAAGTGATATTTGATGTTCGTATTGCATGTTCAAAAGACAGGTTCAGACACTGATGGTTATAAGATGAAAGTGACAGTTATTAAAGTGACTGTGGTGTATGTGTGTGTGCGGGTTTGTGTTTGTGTGGACATAACTGTGGGTGTGTACATATGTGTGTGCATGTGTGTGTGTGTATGTGTACGGGTGTGTGCATACCTATGCATTCCCATGTGTGTGTTTGTACATACATATGCGTGTGTGCCTGTTCTACCGGGCAGGCTGAGAGTGGCATGGACACCATGCTCCAGTACAAAGGGGAGCTGACTGTGGTGCTGAGGTACATCCCTGCAGAGAAGAACCTCATGCTGCCCCTGGACCAAGTACAAGGTACCCCCACCCCACCCCCACCCCGCCCAACACACTGACTATGACTGCTGGAAAATGGAGTGTCTCTCTGCATGCATACTGCTCATCATCAATGGTGTTATCGTTTAAAAAAGCGGATTATTGTTAGATGGGTGGAGTCGTGTTGTCTTGCAGCAAGAAATGAGGGAGAAATTGGACATTGATAGGGAAGATATTCTCTTTCTCTTGTTGATTTTTATATGTCTGACTGTATTGACATTTTTTGGTCATTTAGTGCTTAGTTATCCTGGCCTTTACAAAGGCATTGTTGCATAGTAAATTATTCTGCTCGGTCCTTTATTCTCTTCTCAGCAAAGAAAGGGTTTCTGAAAGGGAAGAAGTCCAGCATCAAGCTGCCGAAAGGAGGAATGGTGGAACTGCTCATTAAGGAAGCTAAGAATCTGACCGCTGTGAAGTCCGGAGGGACGTCAGACACTTTTGTAAAAGGGTACGTAGGGGTATACATTGTAGCTTCGTTGAACTTTTTTACTGCTTTATTTGCCCTTTTTGCATTGACATATATAATCATTAACACTGAATTTGTTGCCGATTGGACCATGACAGGGGTGGTCATTCTAAAACACTTCTTAACCCGCAGGTACCTTCTGCCTGACAACAACAAGTCGACGAAGCACAAGACCGCAGTGGTAAAGAAGAGTGTGAACCCACAGTGGAACCACACCTTCACCTACTGTGGCCTGCAGCCAGGGGACCTCAACAACGTGTGCCTGGAGCTGACTGTCTGGGACAAGGAGCCCCTCTCCAGCAACGTCTTCCTGGGGGGTGTGCGACTCAGCGCTGGGACCGGTGAGTCAAAGTTTTGGGGTCTCTGGGCCCTGGAGCTGGTGACAGAAAACACCGGAGGGGTTGGGGGGGGGTTTAGGAGTCTTTATAGAGTGTAACAGGAAGTAGTGGTTGTTTACGTGGGCAGGTCCACTAGTGTTTACTGATAGAAGCAGCCAGTGGCATTAAAAGGACAGAACTGAATTACATTTAGTAATTAGTAATTAGTGGATTACTTCAAATGAATAATTTGTTTTTCCTCTGTTTCATGGTGATGTTTTAGTCTAAACTCATGGAGACAGGAATGTGAACGGTGTAGTTTTACTAAATATTTTGTTATACAGGAGATAAAGCAGTCTCCTGCGTACTGCATGGGAGCAAACACCTCTATTATCATCCTCCAGGTCTGAGCTATGGTAATGAGGTGGACTGGATGGATTCCCATGGGGAGGAGCAGCGGCTATGGCAACGCATGATTGACAACCCAGAGGTCCCTCAGGAGTGCACCCTTATGTTGCGGTCCAGCATGGCCAAGCAGCAAACATGAGGTGTCCCTTCCCACCCCACCCCAGCCCAACCAACCCACCTTTCCTGCAATATGAAACCAACCCAGCCAGTCATTATCAAGCTATGCTCTGGGCCTGCTGAAGTCCTGTTCCCCAAATCCCTGGGTACACACCTCTGGAAAATGTCTTGCCTGCCTTATAAATACCCAGTCTTGTATGCCCCATCTCTTAAAACATGAGGCACATTAGGTTTCACTGAAGACCAAGCACTGCTACTGAACAAATGTGATTAATTGAAAGGTTTCAGTTCCTGTCTATGTACTGCAATGAGCTTACAGGTGATTTGCAGGTCAACAGTCAATAGAGCATGTTGCCACTTCGTTTGTGTAGTCCTGGTGTTTTCCCCGACCACTGTAGACCATGGCAGTGACAGTCACATAGTCACTGTCTTCACTGTGTCCTAGCATTGCGGATGTGTTTCTTTCATCAAGGAGTTTTTTTTTAATCAAACAGAACATTTCTTTGAGGACCGTGAAATAGAAATAAAAAATCAGGCTCCTTTCGAGAACTTATGAGCACAAAGGGCTGGATTCAGTCAACATTTAAGTGTGAGTCAAAGCTAACAAGTGTTGCTTTTACTCTCAAAAGACACAGTTTGGCTAGTTCAACAATCGCCAAAATTAAACATATATATAAATTTTTATTGAAAAAGTAACACTGAAATTTTTTGGATAGTCAAAGTGTAGGAGAACTGTTGATTAAATCCAGGACAGAGTCTTCTCAATAAAATAAAATGTATCTCTTGGCATAAACAGTGGCATATTTATTCCGCATACACTTTTTTTCCTGTAAGGAGTGGTTTTATATTTTTTATAATGAAGTCAGATTTTTCACAAGCTGTTGTAGTCATGGCTCAGAGAACTGACTCAGTTGTGAGGAGGTCTCCTTGAAGGAAGGACAATACACATTCAGTTGTGGCACAAATATTTTAGATGTCAAGCACAAAGTAGTACAATGAGCTTAGAAGACGAATTTGTGTGTGTAGATTTTCATTTCCACTCTGATTGCCAAGTAAAACATTACAGGTTGTTGAATGGCACATCCGCTGGGAACAATAGCACCTGTTTTACAGCTAACCATGGCCTTGACTGCCTCCCTGCTTTCATTTCTGTAATGCTCATCTGTTGTAATAAATAATCATTTTTGTCCATCACACTATTTGTACCAATGTTTGCTTCCTCCTTTTGATGAGAACATTCCATTAATCTTTTTGCATTGCCCGTTTAATAGTTTGAAAAACAAAACTTGTATCTAATAGTCTGTGATTGACTGTATGCTTGCCAAAGCTGTCATAAGAAACTGCCCAAGATTATTTTACAAATTCTGCAAGTTTGGTAATATATAATGCTTAGAAATGAAACTGTCTTCTCTCCATATAAAATGGGAGGCCTTATGAAAAAATATGAATTCTTAGGATGAGCTTCGTCTTAGCAACATTTTCTTAAAAAAAAACTTTCAAAGATTGGTCTAGAGAGTAACAGGAAATGTCACTGTATCTTTACACCATGCTTACAAATGACAAGAGAAGCAAATTAAGGGGAGGTTAAGGAATAGGACTTGGTGTTTTGTGATGTCCTACTTTTGTGCAATTTTACTTTCAAATGCCACATTTGCATATTTTTCTGCCTCCGTTATTCCCTTCCCCAGAGGCATTTGGGTCCATTATGTTGTCTACCCGTTCGGATGTCCCTAATAGATGTTACTTATGTGTGATATTCTGCCTCTTCAGGAGAACTTCACCATGTCAGCAGCATGCAGTGTCTGTTCAGTGCTTTCTGTTGAAATCAGGAGTCATGAAACATGAAATCAAGAAATTGTAAACTGTGTCACATTCATTTTTTGTTCTGTTTTGTTTTCAAAATATGTTATTAGAAAATTTCAATTAAATTGCACATATTTTACCTCAGAAACTTGTCTTTAGTTGTGTGTGTTATGTGAGGTTATGGGAGATTTTGCCAGTGACACACAGGATTAATGTATTAATAAACTGCAAGTCTTAAGCAAGAAGTGTTATCACAAGGCTGCAATAAGCCACAATTTAACCTGTGTCTTCAATAGTCAAAGACAGGCACTAATTTCAACAATCAACATTCCACACAAATAAAAGACATATAAAACACACACTTAAAGAAACCACACACACACAAAGAGAGAAACCATACATACACACGGTGAAACCACACACACACACACACACCATATATTCTTAACTGGGTATAATTCATCAAATGAATCATTCTGTAAAATCCACAAACTTCTCTTACTTGGGTGTCATGTAATTCAATGTAATATATTGCCCTTACAGATGAGACAGAGGATTTCCAAAATCAATATGCATTACATGATATTGTGAATTATGAGATGTTAGGAGTTCAGAAGGTAGGAAATTTAAGCAGGTAGGAAATCTGATGATTCCTGCCCTCCATATAATAATAATGGTCCACTTTGCTCTGACAAATGTAAAGAACAGGCCTTTTACAGCCAGCTCCTCTTCTCAGGCATATGTTATTTTCCTGAGGATCTGAGAGGAGAGTAGGCGTGCAGAACCGTAATGGCTTAATTTTTTATTATTTGCTGCTTTATTATTTGCTGCTGCAGTTCAGCATCCGGTGTTTTTTGCTGATTTGATTTTTGTTTTTTTTGGCCTGACATTTTCCAGTTACCAAGGACTGTTACTATGTAGATCTCTGTGAGCAATTACACTCCACTCAGACGCGCTGGCAGAAGAAATGAAAGGAAACTCTGCCTGCCCGCTCCGTCAGCACCTGAATAAAACCTAAAAATATAACTATTCTGTTTCTCATCCTTCATTTTGTCCAGCAGCTGCAAAACTCAGACCCATTGCTGCCTTTAAATTTGTGATAGAAAATATTTCAGCTATACACTGAGCTCTAAATCAAGTAGTGTTGATTGGTGTTAAATGAGTCCTGGTCTCTGTTTGACCTCACTTAAACATCTGCTGTCAGCTCTCTGTTACAGGTATAGGTTATTGGAAATATGTTTGCCGAGAAGCGTACCTGTGAGAAATTTCTGTAAGTTACTTCTAATCATTTGAGTCCCTTAAAGGAATTAGCAATACAAACAAGCGTTCACCTTAATTGATTTAGATGTTCAATGAGGCTGGGAACAAGAAATGGAACAACTAATTATGCTTAATTGGCACAGCCTGCAGCTGTACCAGATTTGTTCTAGGGGCAGTGCTAGAAACAACAAACCAGAACCAGCCTGAGCGCAGCCAAACATGCTACTGAAAATGAGTGCCACTCCTCCAGCCGCACACCAGTATTTAACGAGTCTTTACCAATTACCAAACCAATCAATTACCAAACATACAGTTACAATTAGACAATTACAATTAACCAGTTAAATATGAAACTGAGGCAATAAGGTCTGTTATTGGTAAATTGGAAGTGAGAATTGAAGATACGAGGTCTTTCATTAAACACATGTTCACACAAAACATTTAACAGTTTAAGATACACTTGACAAGTTACTGACATTTTATAGTCAGCGTTGTTTGGGGGCAGGTGAAGGCTCTTCCTTCACAGGAGAACATTCCTTTAATCATATCGCTCTCACCTGGGGCTAATCATATTAGTACAAACAGATCTGAAACACCATCTTTCTAAGAATCATATGTATTTATTCAAACAGAAGTCAGTACTCATTTAACAGCTCAGTCAATCCTAAATGCACAATGTCTCAGCTCAAGTGGCCTGTGTTTTCTGTTTTTTTTTTCCTCTGGAAAATCCACTGTGCTACATGTATTCTGCTTTATGACAATCTTGGTTGTAAAAATATGCCATAGCAAATAAAATTTCAATTCAATTTGATTGATTGAATGAAAACCAATGGACACATTGGGTCCCCAGGACCAGGACTGGAAAACACTGCTATAGATGACTTTTAAATCCTCTTTCTTAATATATTAAATACATTAAATCTAATGAGGTTGTCTGTGTAATTTCCCTTTGAAAGAAGAAGGCGCTGCAGCACGCTCTCATATTGGCGAAATGAAGCTCAGATAAAAGAGCTTCCCCAGATGCAAAGCTGTTCCACTCAAAGGCCAGCTGTATTGATTTCTCTGGAACACCGTGATCGATCAACAACACTGCCTCCGGGCATCACACGTGTCCATTTTCACCTCCGCTGAAGCAGTGGCAGTCGGGTGCCATCACTGATCACTGCAGCCTCCCTCCTCCAGACATATCCGCAGGCTGTCCCTAGCCCCTTTATTTGTTTTATCTCATCCTTATTTAACCAGGAAGGTCAAATGAGGACTCCTTTCTCATTTACCGTCATGGAACAAGTTCGCGGGTTGCCATCGTGTTTAAATAAACATCACATGAGACTCTGCCTGAGCTCAGCAAATGAAGTGGCCTTTTCACATCCACATGTCATTAGCTTCTGACGATGGTGTCTGCTTTTTAGCAGTGCTGCTGGAGTCATATGAAACAGCACTAACTCATACATATAATTGATGAGCTCGGCCACACCGGTGTGTCATGAGACACACTGGATTATCCACAATTCCAGAGCAATATTAGTAAATCTGTCATTTGAACATGTTCATTTTTCTCCCAACCCTTTGCTTATTTTTTGGGTCCATCTTCATGGTTTGTAACTGCAGAGATGGAGTAGGATATTGCTGTTTGTTTCATATTTTATGAATATGTAAATTCTGATGGTTGCGTTGACAGAAATGCGTTCCACCTTTCTGGAGCATTGGCAGGATGCAGCAGGCCTGGCTGACAGTGATGCAGTAGAGGACGTGGGGGTATTGCAGAGGGCGAACGGCAGCCGTGGGAGGGTGTGAGGATGCAGGGCGCAGGGCAGCGGCCCTGTTAGGATTATCTCACAGTGCAGCTGCTGTCCATTAACACAGCTCAGTGAGAAGCGGAGAGGAGGAAGCGGTGAACGCGGCTCTGGGAGTCACGGCCAGCCGCATTCTGTCACCGCGGCTTTGCTGAAACCACACGCGGCACTCTCATTAACCTCCAGAGCCTATAAGGAAAGTATGTAATGATCCAAAAAAAGGAATGACATCAGCCTAACCTCAAATGAGATCAGTTTAACAAAATATGATACAGATGATACTGACACCAGCTCATGACCAGCCTCAGTAAACATTCATTTTCATATTGTCTCATAAATACAGGGTTTTTGCCCTAAGCAGTGCTGAGTGTGCTCATATATCTTGTTGGCATCTTGTGCTTCAGAAATCCAGAGATTGTATCCATGTTAACGCAAAGTTATATGTGGTTTATTTTCTCATGAGGAATGGCAGGAGATGTTTATGCTGTGCTGAGTTTGGTGCCACATAAGCAGGAAGTGGATGGCTGTGAGGCATGATGGGAGGTGGGTGGTGTATATGCGAGCAGAAGGTCACGATGTTCAGCCAGGTCGTGTTGGGCTGGCATTCCCCACCCACAGCGCTTTTGTGAAGCCCTTATAAACTCCCTCCGACAACATGCATACTGTTGCCGAGTAACAGAAAAAAAAAAAAACAAAACCATAGGAAACCATAGAGAGAGATCTGGATTCACCTTGGCACTCATTGCTGCTGACAGGGGCAGTTTACAGGCGTGAGCTGCAAAGCGATCATGCTGTGAATTATGAAAACCATCCCTTATTGGAATGTAACCAGCATGGCATGACTCAGAGCCCAGGTACCTCCGTGGTGCACGGCTCATAGGAAACAAGTTATTAACGCAATTAGTTTTGCTGCACGCTGACAAGTTCAACCAGAAGGGATAATGGACACAAACCCGGCAACTCAGGCTTTATCCAATCACTAAACACACTCAGCATTCTCTTGCTGCGTGAGGTGAGGACCAGGAAAGTAAGACTATAGATGTCTAGTAAAGGTCCCTTTTTTTCAACGTCAAAGAAACTGTTGAGGTTATCATCTCTACAGGTTTGCAGCAAGATACACACAGGTATGTAAAACTGATGACATCAAACTAAGTTAGGTACAATATGTGGTTACATTTTACAGTAAGTAGCCCTAATACCGGCATAATTATAGTGAATCTGCATTTTTTTAAATTCCTGTGTGGATGCATTGTGTTTGGTAGATACCAGACTTTTTCCATTCATTTTGTAGGGACAGGTCAATTTAAAAGGCATTAATCACTCTTACGTGAAAAGTGGGTATCAATATTCATTTCAAAAAGTCATTCCTGACTAGACTAATTGCAATTTTCCAGTTTCTTTATGCATGACTTTCAACAAATTGAAAGGGACAGTCCTTCCAGGAGTAAATTTTGTTGCAAATCCTCTCTTTTTTAAATGCACAGCCACAAGCATAGAACAGAGATGGATGGTGCTGGCTCCCAGGTCTTTAAAAAGCTGTCAAGCTACCTGAAGCTCACTTCCCAGCTAAGCTAATTTTCCCAGCTTTCTTGTCTGTCCTGTGCATAGTGAATCCAGTGGCCTACCAGCCAATGCATCCCCTGCACCCCAGCACAACCCAGATAATCCCCTGTGCATCCTGGCCCAGAATAGATCCCCCCACAGTTATCCCTCGATAGTGCCAGACAAAACACGGATTTGGACAGATAACATCTGCGCTAGCATTTATGACGGATAACGGACATGAGCACTGCACTAAATCTGTTTCTGGCAGCTGAGCGCACATTTCCATGGCGATTTATTTCAATCTGAATGTGGATGTCTACTGAGTGGAATAAACGCTCAGGCAAATGAGAGCCCATCCATCTCCCCGCTGTTCCTCTGTCCTGATAGATGGGGGATTGATCCCAGGGCGCTGGCACTTGCTACCCCCTGCCGTGTTCCACATGTCCAATGGCAGCAGCAGAGGACTCTCCACAGAATGGACATTCACAATGAGAATCCCAAATACTGAGCCTTGGAACCAACTACATGCTGGGGCCGCCTCACAGGGACAACCCCTGCACTCTCACAGGAGCACTATGCGTATGTGTGCGTGTGCTTGTGGGTATTTGTGCTTGTGCGTGTGCATGTGATACTTGAAATGGCCAACACAACATAAAGACAATGACTTGGTAAGTTATTACATTATTCGTTTAAATTATTACATTACTCATAAAAATGTTTTACTCACATGATAACATGATAACCATTATAATCAATATAATCATTCAACCACTATCCATTCAACAAGGTTATTACATTATCCAGAAATTATTATATTCTTAATTGTTACAGATAGACTTACTTGCCTGCCAATGAGTTTGTCTTTAACTCTGATTGCTGCTTTGGCTGCTCATATCTCTCATCCTTTGAATTTCCACACAACATTTTCTAAAACCATTTTTATTTATCAGTTGTGCTGTGTTTACCATAAAGGTCAGGATTTGATCAACATTTGACACTAACTCTAATTAACAAGTGAATGCATGTGTTGTTTTTCAATGCAAACACAATTTTCACAGATATGGGTGGTCAGTGCACCAGCAGAACTGTGTCGGTGAACAGTACAAGTAGCAAGTAGCAAGTTGCGTTTATCTGTGAGTCAGAGTTAAGGAAAAATGTGAGCTGTTACTTTGTGAATGTTGATTGTACAGCACCTGGCTCAGAGTCAGTGCATGGCAGAACTGCAGAGAGTTTTAGAGTCCTGGCCCCTGGATTTCCAAGGCTGTGGTTAATGGCCCCAATTATGCCATTATACACTCATCAAATTATTATGACCCAAGTGCTTCAAGGTGAAAAAAACGATAAATTGCATGAGCCTAATGTCAGATGGAAAGAGCTTTCCGCAGCATTAAGGACAACAATGGAGCTCCATAGCAGACTCAAGACCTCTCTCTTCAGACTGTGCCTTAGATACCCTTCCCAATTATTTCATTATTTTTATTTAATAATTATTTACTTTATTATCTTTCCCTCATTTGTACTGTCTTCACTGTCTTTAGCTGTGTTGTTGTATTGGGGTATTGCATGCTTGAATTTATGTGCTGAGGCACTGCACTTAGAGTAGCATGCATGTGTTTGCAGTAGGAACTGTTTACCACAGCACTGTGTGAGGGGATGCCTCATGTTCAGAGGCGGTCAGCTGTGTTCAGCGTGTTCTGTTATTACTGCAGCTTCATTAGACACACTCCTGTTTTACAAGTCACTATGGGTAAGAGCATTCCCTGTTCTCATTAACATTAAACGTGCCTTGGTCCTTGGTCTCTCCCAGAGAAAATGAGGGCAGCCCCTACCCCAGCCCCCACTAACAATGAGAAACAACAGAGCCCTCAGACAGACACATTAGCTAGACAGGACACTGAAGGTCATTGATGTTGGTGGTCCTGAAGGGACATTTACATTTAATCATTTAGCAGACGCTTTTATCCAAAGCGACTTACATAGGTTACAGTTCTTTACAATGTTATCCATTTATACAGCTGGATATTTACTGAGGCAATTAAGGTTAAGTAGTTGCCCAAGGGTACAGCAGCAGTGCCCCAGCGGGGATCGAACCGGCAACCTTTCGGTTACGAGTCCTGCTCCTTAACCACTATGCTACACTGCCGCCCATGGCAAAGTCATTATCTCTGTCCTTGCTTTGTTTTTTTGTACTCAAGATCTTACGCTTGAATGCATGAATGGCAGCCAAACAACTTCTCACATTTGAGTTGTTTTGAAGCATGATCCTGTTCCTGTAAGGCACAACAGACAAGCTGACAGACTATTATACAAGGCCTCCAGTGCTGTTTCTACAGGGAAGTAACATCCACATCAGGAGCTATGAGGGACATTTCACCTGAGACCACCCTCTTGTGGTAAACAGGATTTTGTGCACTTGTCTGGAATTTAAAGTGTCAGAATCAGATCACAGAGGTTTCACTGCTAACATCAGTGAGAGTGCTGCTATCGTATTGAGCAGGTTGACTGTGAGTCTTCCTTAATACCCAGAGAGAGGATTGCAGACAGAAATATTTATTTAAAAGCATGTCTATAAGGTCAAATGATAAATAGATTTGCTTTCCATATTTGCTCACAAATGCTGTACACATCTTACGTGCTCAAGCTATTTTTAAAATGCTTTGTGATGTTTTTAAATGGTTGTTTTCACTGGAAAGGTAACTACGCAAACAGATTATGGCCAGTATTGGGTTGAGCTTTTTAGGTCAGCCAGAACAAAGCAATTCTGTTTCACCACAGTAAAAAATGCTTGCTGTGCTCGCATCTGACAGTAGAACCATGAAATGGATACGAAGTTTTGTATCTAACGATTCATGATTCATTTTACAAAGTCATTCATTGCATTTATGCCTTTAGTGGAAAACCTCTGCATTTAGACAGCACAGTAAAGTATTTCAGAGTGGTAATGACAGTGTCGGCGAGGTTTTTATTACTGAAAACACCATCCTCAGCTCCATTTTTCAGCTTTTTAAACAAGAAAAAAAGATAAACTGCTTGTAAAGATTCCAAATCAGGCTTTTGACAGTCTCATCATCTTAGCATTGTGCTAGGGAGGAAACTGCAAGCCTCACAAAATTCCTGTCACATGTACACTGCCTCAAGTTTACAAGGGCATTGAAATGTACCAACTGCATTCATTTCACACTGTGCAAGCGGAGGCTGGTACTCTGTCAGATAAACGGAATCAATTACTTCGTTTCACGGACACTAATTAATGCGGGCCATAAATGATTCTTTTCTTTCATTGCGAGTAGTTCATTATCTCATTAGCGCTTTTGGACAAATTGTACTGTCAGCCTGGGATTCAGCATACCGCTCTGTGGTGTAATTACCAGACATGGAGCGGTCGCACGGGGTTCATCCGGCCACGCTCTGTAGCTGCCTCTCCAGCCCCTATTCTGTCCATGCATGTGACAGTGTGCCTTTCCCGTCACTGTGTGCCCAAGACAGCAAACTCACTCTCACCCGGGGCTAAAGTAAGAGCCGTCAGGAATGCTTGTAGACACTATTGCAGTGTGTGGGTGCTGGCTGGTAAGGTCAACTTCGTGCTGTGGATGCCTATGCACAAAGTTCAAGAGATGACAATTCAAAAGCAACCAACGTAACAGGCAACGTGTGTGGGAATGTACCATTTTGCTGCCTCTTTGCTGTCCCTGCGACGTTGCTATTACAATAACTTCATTTAATTAACCATGACTCCTGGAGTAATACATCACAGCATCTCGCACTTAACTGTACCTTCATAATTCTTTCAAAAAGATAAGTGGGAAAGATAGAAGTAGTTATGACTCCAAAAGAAAGACCCCAAAGAATTCCGTGGCCACTTGTTAACGTGCAACCATCTCGGCCCAGAAGCAAATTACCATGCTAACAATGAGAAAGCTTTCTTGCTCCAGAATGGAGCAACTCAGCATGTTTCTTTTGATTTAAAACAATGTAGGAATCATTTTAAGTGAGACAATTACTAAGATTTTTTGTTTTGAGAACTGAACATTGGTGGTTCCTGCATTCATAGTTTAGACAGCTGTATGAAGTCCTCAAAAACTTGCACAAATATCCTCCATTTAAGAGCACTTAGTTCACTTATTCAGAAAGTTTTCCAGCATTATGTTTAGCTATTTGGCAGACGGTCAGAGCAAATTATGAAAGTGTATTCGGTAGGATTAACCAGTTAGCTGCACAGACACAGACACATTAGTGCCATCCTCGAAATGTGGGGCTGCTGTGCAAAACATTGCCACAATGGAATGAAGTGTTTCCAATGGACATACAACCCTACACCATTACCATACAACATTAAAATTTGACTGCACCCCTTTAAATGCCACAGGTTTGTATCATCACAATACGTCTACAGCTGAGCTAATGCCTTTGCAAAAGTTTGAGGCGCCACTGGGCTTTTATTTGTTAGGTTTAAATCTCAATCAGTTTTACAGCCACTACATCATATTGGTGTTAGTAGGGGGAGATGTCAGAGAACAAAGCCCCAGGTGAGTATATACAGGGCATATCCTTAATGGTTCTGAACAAACATTCAAACAGGAATCTATATTGACTTCAGCATTTTCAAAATTGAAGCCGATGTTCTTGATGAAGGAAAAAGTCTCAGATATTTCTTGTCTAATCTTCCTAATCCACAAGCCTAGAAAATAATGTGAAGCACCACACCAAAAGCTTTTTTAGTTTCTCAGTTTGCCATGTAACCAGTACACCATCTGATGGCAAGTAACTGACAGCTCTCTCGAGCACACGCACTGGGGGAATTCTCCGTATTTTGTACCGATGATCTTTTTGAAACATTTCTGCCTTTAGGCAATGGGAAAATATTTTGGGAGATGTTGAGCTGATTGTTGATCCTGTCAATGTCTTAGACTTGTACTTTACTACACTGACACCAGTTATTCTTCCTGTTATTATCATAAGTAAATTATTTAGCAATTCAAATGAAGCTCCTTGCTCAAGGATACAAAATAATACCCCCACTCAATAACCTCTGAATTACAAGCCAAGCATCATCGCCCAATGGTTACAGTAATTCAAGTCATATCTGATATCTGTCAAGACCAGGAAAATACTCAACTCGAAGTTATAGTGTACACTCAAAGTTCCTTTATAGGCTGTAAATGTTATGTGCCATGGTAAAATAAAGTCTTACTTTTATCCCCTCCTTCAAGTGAAAAAGACTCTGGGTAGAAAATGATCAGTTAAGAGGGCATGAGGTGGTATCAGTGTCTGAAGACTACTATTACACCTGGAAATACTGTTACAGTACAGATATTCGCAACACATCAAATGAGCCCTTGCTTTCACCTAAAATTATTTGACTATCAGCCTCAGTCAGAGAGAATGGAAGCAAAAACTCTCAGTCCATGAGGTGCAGAAAAATGTTTACAAAAAGACCACAGATTCCCTTCTCATCAGCAGCATAATTTTTAAATGGTTCATCTGATATGGGTGAAGATACCCTCAAATTAAATTGGCATTGGCCTCGTGTATGCCATGAAAGCAAAACATGGAATGACACGTGGGTGGAGAGTATAATCTCCTTGTTCCCATTCCCCCTCGGCTCTCTGGTAACCGTCCTCTTCTGAAGCACCAAAGCTTATTGGAATGCAGAACTGGTTGACCAGCAGACCAGTAGAGCAGAGCCACGCCAGGCTGGAAACAGTGATCACTCTCATCTCACTGACAGACGGGGAGGCTTAGACGGCCTGCAGGAGGCAGCTTAACCACATCACTCTGTGTCAGTTTTACAAGATGCATCTACGCCGTTGCTGTAAATCCACTGCCAGCCACTTGTTATCACATTACAACCTGTGTTACGAGGTTTATGTCTAAAGCCATTTTCAGGGCAGTCTTTCTCTGGGACAACTATCTCTGGCAAGCCACAATGAAGTCACTTCATCCTGTGTTATACTCAGTGGAAGTATGCATTTCTTTGTAGGATACCAATTCTGACCATGTAGGAAGAGCATTACCCACCTTTGTGAATCATTGAGATGCATTTAACAGTGAAACCCTGGGTGAAATGTTGTTAGTGCTTTTTAATTACACAACACAACCAGTGGGAAAACAAGGTGAATGTAGAAGATACCTTTCTGATGGCTGAGCTCCAGCTACGATAAAGGAATACGTATATTAACTCACAGTATTAGTACATACAGACATTTAACTCAGTACAGTACATACAGACTGTATGTGCACTATACCTTTCCTTTCACTTGCAAAACAATAATACTCTATATTGCAACATAATGACCAACAGCTATACTATAATTGAAAATCTCCCCCATACAGATTCTTCTGACCGTGCGTCCCTATTCTATTTTTTCCGGGAACTCTTTTCAGCTTCATAGCCAGTTACATGAGGGCTGCTGACTGAGAAGACGCCAAGCTTTTCAGTGCAGAGGGAGGTGGTCTTCAGAGCAGAGGGAAGCCAGTCAGGACTGCAGTGAGCCTTGAGGGGGTTTTTAAGTACTGTCATCACTTTCTCTGTCAGACCCTTCTTCCACTAACAGCTCTACTGGCAATCAACAATTCCCAGAAAAGCCAAAGACTATGCTTGGCAGTTCATTGTACCCTGAGAAGACCCAGACAAGAGGGAAATGAATTTTTCTTAACTGCAAAGATATGGATCTAACCAAATAGCTGATGTGAAACCTACATGTCCCCATCATTTCTTTCTTCAGGGGTTTTAATTACACCTAATTTGTTGGTGCATAATTAAGGAGAAGTCTTTTGAGAAAATTGTCTGATTGTTGGCTGTGGCTAGAAGAAGCAGTCCCTGAAGCAGTAATGTCCTCCATTGACTGGATAATTCACTGAGGGGGTTACTGCAGTAGCATTGTAGCACTAGGGGCGCTAGAAAGCCAAAGGCTAATGATCACAGAATCACAGCATCACAGCTAAAGTGAACAGTGCCGGTGTCTTTGCTCTTTTGGTTAAGAAACATATTTCTTCTACTCTTCCCAGTGACTGCCTATGCAATAATATAATTCAGGCTACAGGAAAGAGTACAAAGAACACCATCAATCAAAAAGCTGCTCTGGGATTTATACACTACAATATGTGCAGTAGTGCAGTACTCGTTTGATTAAGTCTACAACCATTTGATTTTCCTGTCGTAATTTGCAATAGCCTGGAGCTGGACTTCCTCCTTAATTTTTATCACAGTTAAAATGGTGGTCTTCTTTGAAAGAAGAATTTTCCTAATTAAAATGAGAGAATTCAGATAAAAGCAGATCTCTAAATTTACACTAATCTAAATCCTGTCTTTTATTAGAATGATTATCTTTAATTTAGCATTTATGGCACTGTTCGTGGCATTTCAAGTGTAGGGCACATTGTACTATAAACATTCTGCTTGCTGATTTCATGATTGCTGATTTCATTTCCTGTTTCTAGAAAGTTCACAGAAGCCATACATCTAGCTCGCTCAAAACTGGTGAGTCAGTGTGAAAAGGTAGTTAATGTAAATTATCAAGAAAATGCATTTGCACTGGGGAAAAGAAGAACTTCCTCAGGAAAAAAAGGATAAAGGGTATGCTCAAACAGGTATGGGAAAAGTATACTATACACACAATTCAAACAAAGTCGGCCTCATTTGTTAAAAAAGTGGCATGTTTTAGTTTAGCATGAATCTACTGATACTCTAACACTCCTGTTTTAGATACAGTATTGAAAACTGTCAAGAGAGGGGGGCATCAATGCAATGAACCAGGTGCCCTCATCAAAACTAGTAACTTGTCTGGGAAAAGATATATAACATTGTAAGAGAAAAAGATAAGGATGAAGCAGGTAAAGGATTTATGCAGATACATTTTGTTAAAAAATATGAATAAGTACATTAATTATGGTTTAATTTTGTACAAAAGCAGCAATCAAAAGTGGCAGATCTTTCATCTGCTTGGTCATAGTTCAGGTGCCAATGCTTGTCCTTACTGCCCATGCATGATGAATCTCAGTTAAGCACACACTTGTCACCAGAGATGAGCAGGGTTAGGGTTAGGGTTAGGCAGGTCTGACTCTAAGATGGTTAGATAGAAACAAGCAGATACAGAATGCCACTGCACATATGCATTTCTGTGGTCTGGGCAGGATTTTGCCTCCAAGTGCCTCTAAAACCCTAAAACAGTAACCCTAACCCTAACCCTAAAACCCTAGGGTGCAGAAGGTGGTCCTGTCCTTCAGAATAAATGACAAGGACCAGCACCCACGGAAGACGGCTATCAAGCGACCACAAACCATGCTGAGGATGGCCAAATCCACCTTCCTGGCAGCGGAAATCTGGATTCAGCTCATAAACCTCTCAGGGAACCTGGAACCCCGCCAGAAGTCCAACATAGAGAAGGTCAATGACCACATCTGGAGGAACATGCCACACATCCCCAAACTCCCAGAGGACATCTTCACCACCACACGGGATGACATCCACTGGACGGGGGATACAGCATTCAGGATGCTGGACCACTGGCTGGCACATCTATCCTAAAAACCTCACACTAACCCTAACCATAAAACCCTAAACCTAACCCTAACTTGGGAAAGAAAGATTTTCTCTAACCTTGCCCTAGCCCTAGCCCTAGCCCATTATAACCAGAAACACACACATTGATAAAACATATTGTCAGTAATTTATATCAACAAAAATATATCAACTTTTAACAAATGGTATACCTGATGGGCCCAGATACACCTACACCATGCTAATTTTACCTATTACCAAAGATCCATGTGGACCCAAATACCTGGACAGTCTCCTTTGAGATACTCCCTAGGATCTGACCCAAATATCCCCATCAGCGGAGCTGAGCGAATGGATACCTCTACAAGGTCCTCAGAAATACATATTGGGGATAACAAAATGATGGGAGATTCTGGAGACAAGGAAAACCTTTCTGGCCTAACCCTATCTGAGTCCCCTCATAAAATTGAATTGATTACTGAGGATAACACTGGTATTGAAAATGAGATGATTAATCCTCCACATGATACCACTGTTCAGCTCCTATATCCCACAATACATCCCCATACCCAACAAAAAATACATAATTTAACAGTTCACAAACCCATTGTATTCATTGTAGATTCCAATTTGGGCTGTATCCCCTACTATTCGGACCTACAAGTACAAGTGGACAGTTTCCCAGGGGCTACATTCCATCAAATTACTGGGATCTTGAAAAAACTGAGCCCCTACATTGCAACTCAGAAAGTAATTCTTTCCTTGGGCCTCAACAATGGTTTACGTCCACAGCAACCTAGAACAGCAATAAAGCCGTTACAAGAACTGGTACAGGTTTGTAAGTCCATGTTTCCTAATGCTCAGGTATATGTATCCATTGTACATTTTTCTGACAGACTGCCCCTCCAAAACCAGCAGCATCTTGCGGATCTTAATGAATGTAGTCATACACATTGTCGGGAATTGGTGGACATCCATAAACTCCGCTTTCAGGTAGAACCAAGAGATTCAGTACATTGGACCAGCAAAACTGCTGCAGACATCCTCCAACATTGGTTGCAGCAGTTAAACAGGTAAGAGGGGAGAAGTACGCTAATTCCAGTCCCCCTCATTCAAATATTACTAACTTTTGCATTACCTTTAAGATCCTGGAACCAGAGCATGAACTGCTGGAGAGGGGACTAACTTTTATTCCAATACCTAAAAAGGTAAACCAGGGTGAGCTCAAACGGGACTTGTATACTTACCACAGAAAATTGAAATTATTGGAACACTTTGGTTATAGGGCAAATTTGGACCACATACCATTTACAGGGCCTTCCACATGGGAACCTAGGTTACAGACAATTTTGCATAGTATTCAAATGTTGATACATACATAGATACATACTAACACACAATCTTTATCACATCTTTATCACATACAAAAACACACTAAAACTACAACACTATATACTCACTTTCAAATCCATCCGGTACAGTTCCTGGAGTCAAACGCCTGTTGGTCCACTCAAAAACGTAGGGCAGCAGAGGCCTGTTGGATCAGAACGCTAAAACGGTGGTCCCTTTTGGCCTCAATGAGAAAACCTAGAAAACTCATTTCAGGAGGAGTGAGATCTTGTCCTGCTCTGGTGAGTGAATGCGGGGTGGAGTGGGGAACTCTCCCGCTGCCTATTTTCTCAAAAAGCAACGACCCCCAGAGGACAACACAAGTGAAGAAGGACGACGGGAACTGCAGTACTTTGTGGTGGAAACCTAACGGTGCCAACGAAGCCACAAAGTAACAGTCTAGGTAAGTATAGATTGTATTGGTATGCGTCAACCTTGAGTTGACAAAGCACGCTATCAATCAGTTGACCCCTGCACCACTGCTGACACCTACACAACACATACAAAACACAACACACAAAAACACAATGGCAGACTTTAGGGAAGAAACGACCGTCTTCAGAATCATCCAGACAGTACACCATCTGCAGAACACAGAAGCATCAGGAGCCAAGACACCACCGACCAGCCTAAACAGGAAGATGCAGGAACTGGCCACCCTACTAAGACCAGCTTCGCCAACAGAAGACACCATGATGAAGCTGGCACGAAACGCCCGAGCTCCACACAAGGAAATTGGAATGCCCACAAACAGCAAACTGGCCAGAAGCATTCCAGGTAGCAACCAGGTGGGCCAAGATGTTTAGCAGAAGAATAGGTCCGATCACACTGGAGATTGCCAGGAGTACGATCAGCTCAATCCACACAAGACAAACAAAAAAACAACCAATAACAAAGAATAACAGATTTGTAACGCTGGCAATATCAAGACCATCCTGAACCACAGCAACCCGAAATACAGAAGAGTACCAAAGGGAGTGGCCCCCTCCGACTGAGACACACTCATCAGGGAGCCTACCAGAAAACCACATAAGGAGAGGGAGCAAAGGACACACAGGAAAACACAGGGATTGGGAACCAGAACCAGAGAGAACACCAAAAAAACCCTAAACCCAACCCCACCCCTAACCCCAACCCTAACCCCACCCCTACCCCTAACCCTAACCCCAACCACCCTTCTACCACAACAACCAGTTTCCACCCCACAAGACACCCCATGTCCTGCAGAAAGACCCAGGAGTGGTGAATCACCATCTCTGCTCCAAACATCATCTTGGGGGATTCCAACCTGGTGAGAATCCAGTCCTTCAGGAGAGGAGACCTGCAGGTAGACATTTGCCCTGGGGCAAACGTTCACCATGCAGCAGCCATCCTGGGAAAGACAGGAACAAACCCCAAAGTGCAGAGAATCATCCTGTTCTTTGGGATCAATAACAAGGACCAGCACCCAAAAAAGACGGCCATAAAACAACTGCAAACCAGGCTGAGGGCCGCCAAATCCACATTTCCGACAGCAGAACTCTGGATACCAATCACCAACTACTCGGAAAACCTGGAACCACTTCAGAAAACCAACCTGAACAAAATAAATGAACACATAAGAAGAAACATGCCACACATTCCAAAGCTTCCAGGGGAATGCTTCCAAACAACTGGGGACGACATCCACTGGACAGATAACACAGCCAAAAAGATGCTAGAACACTGGCTGGAGCATTTAAACTGAGCATCCCCACAAGCCCAAGCACACAGAGGGAGGGGAACAACAATGTTATACTCCTGGCCAGCAACTCACAATGACACAGGACCAACTGGACCTATTAAAGGATGGCCTATCATACATACCGACATTGGGAATCCACAAAAAACAAAAAGAAACCCTCAGAGGAGAACTGTGGGACTTCCACAGAACTGGCAGCCTTCTTTGATGGAATGGATAACCCACGAAAACCACCCTTCATACCACAATCCAACTGGGAGCCAGGACCAGACCAAATGCCGGGGGAAATCAACCGGCTCATTCGATCAAACAACAGCCTGATTAAGGCACTGAATCCCCAAAACCGCAGGGACACAAACAACCACAGTAAAGAAGAGAGCCAAGCACTGCGACAACTGGCAAAAAACAAACAAATTGTAATCAAACCGGCAGACAAAGGAAGTACCATAGTAATAAGTTAGTAAGTAAGTACCTAGTAAGTTAGAAAGACCCATGTACCCGGACACAACCAAGGAAATCCACAACATCATACAGGCAGTCTTGGACCATGGCCATATCACAAAAAACTGAGTTTCTGTCTCAGGGGGGAGGAGAACCCTACACCCAGGTTATTCTACCTACTCCCCAAAATACACAAGCCACCAGAATCCTAGAGCGTACCATTTGAGGTCCTGTCGGCCAGACCCATTGTCTCAGACTGCAACAGTGAATCCTACAGGACTGCTGAATACATAGATTATTTTCTCACCCCACTGACAACACAACAGTCATATCAAAGACACACATGACTTTGTCAACAAAATAAAAACAACCAAAATGCCACAAGAAGCAATACTATTCACCATAGACATAAACAGCCCATACACAAACATCAACACGACAGCAGGAATGACAGCAATGAGGACCTGGATGGAGAAGTACTCATACAATTCATACAAATTCTCAACACACACCACACATCCATTACAGTAAAATATACCACACATAACCAACAAATAGACTTCCTAGACACCACCACGTACAAGGGACAAACATTCTCCCACACACATACACTAGACTGAAAAAAGTCTACATTAAGGATACTGACACACGTGCGCTATTACACAAAAACAATCTCCACCCAAAAGACACATTCAGGGGCCTGATCAAGTCTCAACTGCTCAGGTTCCACAGGATCTGCAGCCAACAATCAGACTTTGAGGCGGGAGGCTACTAAAACCCTCTTCAGAGCCCTAAAACCAAGGGGGTATTCCAGGTCCTTCCTCAGAGGGATCAGGACGACCTTCTTGGACAGAAAACAACAGGACAAAAGGAAAATCATCACACTGATCATCACATATTCAGCATTCAACCAAATGGCCAACAACAGGGTGAAAAACAACACTGCAGATATATTAGGACCTACATGCTCCAGGAGTACAAAATCATCTCTGCATACAAAAAATCCAAAAACTTGAGGAACCACTTAATAAGAAGCATACTCACTGGAATCAACACGGCCCCCCACACAAGGCCCGATATTTTACAAACAGCTCACGACAATCAAGAATGACACCACAAACACAACATACCTCATCAAACAAAGACTCGCAACAAACACAAACAACTGCATATGGAAAGACGAAAAAACAGAAAAACACTGGATAAGGAAACCGAACACCAGTTTCCCAGGAGGATCGAACAAACGGTAAAAACAGACAAATAACAGAAGACACGAGGGATCAAATTCTTTCCACTTAAGGGCTACAGAAATCTGAATGGCCAGTGTAATATTTTCTTTCCCAGGCAGCCCTCACAAGGGGAAACTTGGGAAACAAAGATTTTACTCCCTCACCTAACCCTAACCCTATTCCTAACCATCTCCAGGAAGAAGCCAGCACTCAATGATTTAAAAGTACTCTTGGCCTTCTCGGTGGGAGAGCATGTCTGATCTGCATAGGTAACATACAGTCCGCACAGGCTGTCTGAATATGAAGTCTGGATATGAAGTCTGCCCATACAGTCAAATACATACAGTCTGCACAGACATCTGCCCATAGAGTCTACACAGGCAGTCTACCCATAATCTATTCATGGGGTCTGCACAGATGATCTGTGTCTACAGTCTACACAAACAGCCTGCATATGTAGTCTGCCCATAGGTCCGTGCCCAGACTCCTCCCACCCTGGCCAAAACTGTTTGGTAGGTTACACAACAGAGTGAGCAGGCATATACTGTCAGCATCCTGAATAATCGGTTTTTATGTACAGTATACTAAATTCATGTGTAGGGGAACTTCACGTGTTGCATGGGACTGACAACTCTAACATTCACTAGGGTATGGCTACAGTAAGTCACAGTTTAACTCATACACCTCCTGTGTCAAGCAGCAGCAAATTTTTTTATATAAAAATTAAATGAAAGGATTTGTGGTTTCTTCCAGGCATTGCAAATAGGGAAGGATTTACATAGGGAAGGAAATTTTGTTTAATCATTCATCATTTGTGTTTACAGCAAAGCTAGTTAGCTCAGTTGCTAACTAGCTAACTTACTCGATTACATAGCTAAGTTAAACTATACACAGCAACTAATGTTTTCAAAGTATCTTACTATAAGTGAAACATCACATTTGCCAGACATACGTTTTATTGTAGATTGATAATATGATTGATCATCTTGGAAAATCATCTGAGAGTCTCGAATTACCAGAATTTTGATCCCCCTACTTTGAAGGTATCATTAAAGGAGTCTCCAATAACTTATTAAAACAATACTAAAGTGACAGAAGTTGTTATACAGACAGAACTAAGTTGCCTTGTTTTGTGATTGTGCCTTGTCAAGTCTAATTGGTCATCATCTAATACAAAATGGCATTAGCAATCACAGCATGCAATGTTACACAGATATCTGTAAAAATACTACTTAGAATCAACTGCTTCAGCATAAACAGGTTACCAAACATGAGCAGAGGCTCACCATACTTGTTACCACTACACTCTTCACACTGCACAACTGCACAAGAGTATAGAATGCTAAACAAACATTCAGACCACTCTCTCAGATATCACCCCCGTTGTGTCCCAAAGAGGAGCCCAAGAGTAAAAGAAGCACTCACCAGATTGATTTGGTTAAGGTCTCTTTACTATTACCACAGTGAAACCAATCCAAATAGCTTAAATAAGTTAATGAGATGATGAATACAAAATACTTAGGACCATTCACAGCAGAATTAAGAAAAAAAAAACTCAAATTACATTTCCCTGAAAAAGGCTCCAATACAAAGTGTAATTAAATTTAAAGTGTCTTTGTGCATTGAGATTATTTTAATCCATTATAAATAAGTCCTGTTCTCTTGAAACAGTGTCACTAGTTCAAAAATACAGTACACACGTGGAAATCACTCAGCTCTGCTATAATAACCACTGTACTTTAGTATTGTACATATTTACAGTTTACACAAAAACATACTTTAAATTTGAACAAAAGCATGAAAATAGTTGTCTTTCTCGATAGATGTGGAAAATAGCGTTCACCATAGAGTTATGTTTTCACAATATTTTATGAATATGAATTTCCAAAGAAAGTCACTACTGAAATGCTGCCTTAAAGAACATAAAGATTCAACATTTAATTGGATCTTTGGCCTTCTGCCATTAAACAGCAACAGCTGTAATAATCATATCATTGTTGCTGAAAATAATCCAGTTTAGTGGTTCTTCTTTTTTTACACAAGGCACAGTGAATATGGAGCGTCAGCCTGCTGATCACAGCAAAGCACAGGTGGCTGAGCGGGATGCAGGCTTTTCACCAGGGCCCTGCGCTCGCTGCTGCCCCCTGGCCTCCGGCCGGAGCGGTGCGTCACCGCTGGTGCTCCTGTCCCCGTCCTCCTCGCTCTTGGCCTGGCCGCTGTCCGCGAGCTGCTTCTCCTGGGCGCTGCCACCAACGCCGTCTGCCCCACTATCGGCTTCCCGCTTGCCCTCCGCTGCTGGAGACCGTCGGAACAGAGAGATCTGCGCAGAGTGAGAAAAGAAAGGAAAGTGCAGTTTCCACAGCTACGGACACTTTCAGAAGGGGCTGTCAGCCCTTCACTGCATCTGCTTTTAAGGCTTTTCCTTACCGCAACAAAGGAAGGAAGAAATACTTCTACTATGAAAGCTCTTCAATTTTCAAGAAAGGCTACATAAAGATCTGCATGCCAGGTGTGGTCTGCTGTTACAGGGGAAGTGAAGAAAGCCCTGTACCTTTCGGCTGGACCCAAAAAGGCCTCGTGATTTCACACCCTTTGTTACACTCTCTGGTCCATTACTGGAGTCAGGCTTCGCTTCTGTTTGGGAAATGGGATTCTGCCGAACCTCAGAAACTAGCAAAAGAAAAAAAAAAAACATACCATATATTATCCTCTGCCTTTCAATGGGTTCATAGAATGTGATATTTTACACATGCAAATAGCTTCCCTATTCCTACGCGATAACAATAAAACCAAACCGCAGTATTGTTACTGCAAAACTTTTCTGCATAGAAATCTTTAATAGAAACACGTACGCTCTAAAGGATAAGAAATGGACTAAGTGGTGAAAGTTTATTTTTAGAAACGCATGTTTGGATTGACACTCTGTAATGAAGTTATTGCATAACCATCTGCAGCCTGCGCTGTCATGGATAAAGGTCAGAGTTAAACTGCTACAGCATGGCCCAGCGACAAGGAGGGAGAGAGACAGGGAGAGAGATAATTCACATTTTTAAAACTAAAGGAAATTTAGATTTCCTGCACTTTAATTGTATCTATTTTTATCCATTTTTTTTGCTGCGATCATTACTACATTAGGTTAACAGATGTTTTGTATAATTTTGTCATATTTCCGTGAAACTTGCTTCAGCAGGACTGTACACCTATAAGCTCATGCCAATAAAGCTTGTGTGAATTGAGAGAGAGAGAGAGAGAGAGAGAGAAAGAGAGAGAGAGAGGGGGGGGGGGGAGAGAATCAGAGAGCAGGCAACTAATGATATGTTTATTTTATCACTAATTCTCTTTGATGAATATGATATCTTAAAGAGTAACACCACAGCAGATGTTTGAAATGGCTGTTTGTATGTGTTATGGACATGATTAACTCAAGAGGGCAGGATGTCAGAGTGGTGAGCAGGCCCCCGCCTTTATTCAAAGGCCTGCAGCCTGGCGGTCCCAGCTGCAGAGCGCTCTCTCTGCGACAGTGCCTCAGGCCAAACGCCCATGCTCACAAACGGGCCTGGCAGCTTTCATCTCGGCAGTAACAGACACAGTAGCAGCTATTCAATCCATGCGCTGGACTGGCAACAGGCACATTTATACTGCAAAATTAGCACACGTGATACTGGAAAGAACCCAGCAGTGAAAGCAAGCAGAGGACTGGCGTGCGAGTCTCACCATTCTGATCACCATCTACCACCGTTTCTTCTTTTGTCACTTCAGGTTCCTGAGGACAGAACGTTAAAATGTTCACCAGCATCCAAGTTGACAGTAATGCACCATGTGCATTTCTTGTGGAACAGAAAAAAATTTGCAATTCCATGCAGGCCCTTTGCTCTCATCTCTTTTCACAGCAATGAAACGCTGCATATGAGTGTACATTCGCCGCGCTGATGTCTGTGTACTGTCACTGACCGGAAAATGAGCGGGAAGTATAAATTCTGTTAAACCATTAAACCATCTTTGAAATGTGTGAAAGTTATGCATGCCCTCTGCCGTTTCCGTTGCATGAAATACCTGGTTACGGCCTGCATTTACCCTCGTTGCAAACACGCACAGGCATTTATATTTAGCACAGGGAAATCTGAAGATCTTCTTCTCATTGTGAACACTAGCTTGTGATTTGGTGTGATAGTGTTAGGGAAGGGATTATTTATGTTAAAAATAGAAGTCAAATGTAGAACTTTGCATGGTACCTGTAATGGCGATAACCCCTTCCTTAATACTATCAGTCTAGCCTGTGCTTTGGTGTGATAGTGTTATGGGAGGGGTTGTCTATGTGGAAAACAGAGGTCAAATGTGGAGCTTTGCATACCTGAGGTGGTGCTCCTGGAGTATGACCATTGCCCGGCCCTAGATGAGGCCCCTTCTCTCCTGCCTGTTCCTGAGGGATCTCTGCATCCTTCTCATCTTTCTCATCCTCTTCCTCTTCATCCTCCTCTTCCTCTTCCTCCTCCTCCTCCTCCTCCTCCTCATCCTCCTCGTCTTCATCTTCCTCCTCCTCACCGTCACTCTCCTCAGCTGTTCTGTGTCCTAGATCCTGTTCGGGAGGGTAGACAGCATCAGTCACTACAGACTGCTCATGTTGGCAGAAGCTGTACTAGTGGGCAAAACAACCAAGAACAGGAGAGAAGGCAGGTTTACAGGGTTCGTAAAGGGTTAATACAGGAGAGAGCTGCATAGAACTAGACCACATTACAGATGAACATTCAGGGTGCTAAAGCCACAGTGCTAAGGCCTTTATACAGACAGGTAGGTCTTGGGAGGCTGTGGCTGCTAATGTCTCTGTTTCTCCACCAGTAAATATGAGCCAGGAGCAGCCAGACAGCTGAGAGATACACAGACTAAACAAATCACAGAGTATCCAGGGGCTAAAGTGAGGAGGGAGGGAGAGAGGCCTCTGAAGCTACTGCACAAACCAGCTAATCTGGTGGGGGGGCATGGGACACTTAGATCTCACCTGTAGTGTTGACCAATCCTTTCTTTAGATCTTGGTTTCATGAGTCTGTGTGCCAGAACAGACCCTCAGCAGACACAGGCTGCCGTGTTTAAGTGTGGGGCGCCTGTGAGGGGATTGCTTTATGATCATATGCGTTTACGACATTTGTCAACCGTTAATCGTTTTACGACAAAGGACCCAGATTTATGACAAGAGACTGGAAAACGAGAAGTACAGCCAGAGGAAGAAGCTGTGGCAAAGTGAAAAATAAAATCTGAATATCACATATTACAATTTTATATGATGCAATATAACTCTAATATCAGCTATATGAAACTACATATGACATGACACAGGTCATGTCATATATTGTTTTACACGCTAAGATATTATTATTACTGTGGTTAATGTTATTATTTCCTATGGGCAATTTGCACGGCTTATTTTTTTTAAATGATCCATTTATACATCTACAGCTATGAAGGCCAAGTACCTTCCACAAGGCTAGAGTTCCAGTCAACATTAACACCATCTGGCTATGAGCCCTGACCCCTAGCATATATGCCCTAGCTATGAGCAATGCTGTCAGTGTACGGCTGAGCTTATCAGACTCTCAATGATAGTGGAGAGTCAGCCATACCTAGAACACTGCCACAACAAGCTTTCTGATGCCACTGCCTGGGTCACATAACTTAAGGTTGTTTACTTAATGAGCGAAGCCTGTCTGACCTGGATAACTGAAATGTTGAATTCATGTTCCAACAACAAATAGCGAGACATAAAGATATGATGTGATTATCACGATATGATATGAATGACAAGATATCCAGTCACACACTATATCACAGTGCCATTGTACCTCTGTAAGTGTGTATGTCTATGTAAGTATTATATCAGTACACATGTAACTGCATTCAGTTTTGTAAGTTATCCATGCAGTATTTGCTGTGCAACAAGGCGTATTACATGTAATGACAGAAGTACAACCTACTGTACTGTTCTGCTGTTGAAAACCACTCTCAATGTCTACATCAAACATTTTCTCATTTAAGAAATGAATATAATTTTAGGGTATTAAATAAAGATATACCTCTTCCTAGTGACAATTCATTTGAGAAAATACCAGCTACATATACCAAAACATCTTCATGAAACAGGGTGAAACACTTCCCACATTCAATAAAATGCAGAATGTAAAATACAACAGCTCCCCAATCTGAACGAGAGCCTTCACCTCCCCCTAGAAACTTAATGTTTATTGTTTGTTAATTATTTGTTAAATGTTCAACGACATAGGCGTCATTTATGCTGAGGACGCTGGGGACATGTCCCCACCACTTTTTGTCATGGCCCATTTCGTCCCCACCACTTTTTGAAAGCCTTTGCACGTCGAACCCGTCATTGTCCCCAGCAGTTTTCAAAACAAACTGACACCCATGTTCAAGGACCCTTTTTCTTCAATCAAATTCAAACTGACTAATAGGAGATCTTATGTCAATTGTTCACATGTTTGTAGTTTGTCTGGGAACGAGCCTATTTGCTAACAAGCCACACCTGCCTAACTGAAGGCTTATTAAGTACAGGTGTGTGGCTGGAGCAAGGGAGAGGCTCATTTCGTTCCTGCTGTTGATTTGCTTAGGTTGGTTTCTTTGCTGGGTTTTAAAATAAATTACTGTTTTGCTCTTTTCTGCTCATTCATGTGAGAAGCATCAGCCAGCTTCTTCACACCCAAATGTTGAGGAAATATATTCTGTTTTAATCTTAGCTTCTAAACCCCATACTCCCCCTTTATTTCATAAACATATTCCCTAAAAGCTTCCTAAAATCACAATAGTGAACAAAAAAGGTCTTACAAAAACAAACTTAAACAAAAAAATGACCTGTAGCTGTACAAGTCAACTGTTCAAAGAAGGTGAACACTAAACATGTGCGAAATCAGACTTCATAAAATACACAAATCCTCAAATTCAAATTATCCATGAGAAAATATTTTACTCAGTATAAAAAATAAGAAAGTAATATGTCAATTTACAGACAGTGTCTGGTCCACTGTGACATATGAAAACAAGCAGGACAGTACCTGTCCAGCACCGTAACTTTAGGCAGCACTTATCAAGCAGTGTAGCTATGAGTTCCCTTTAACACAAGTTCAACGGCAACAATGAAAGAAAAGCAGAGATGAGAAAAAAAGAAACTGGGAGCGTTTTCAGACTGACATCAGAAAATGAAAGCATATGAACAAAGCATATTAACTGAAAACATATGAACAAAGCAGATAAGGTAAAATGTAAAAAACTCCTATGCCACTCTGTCCATGTGTAAACACACAGAAGCATAGTTGACACGGTAAGATCAAATGCTGGGCTGGAAGAGTTAGAAAACAAAGCACTGAAGGTGTGGACCGGGAGAAAAGTCTGTTCATTTGAGTTCCAGGTACTGTGGCAGGACGTTGGTCCAGAACTGCTGTGAGTCCTGTGACCCATTGACCATGTGTTCTTTCCCTGAGCCTCTCTGTTTGGTCTTGGTGGGTGGCTTGGTTGCCCTTGCCTCTTTCTTTCTGCTTTCAGCTGCTGGCTTAGATTTTTGGGTTTCTTTGCCTTTCTTTTTCTCTCTCTTTGTTTTTTTCTCCTCCTCCTCCTCTTCTTCCTCTTCACCTTCTCCCTCACTCTCATCAGTCTTTTCTTCTTTGCTTTCTTCTTCCTCCCCTTCTTCCTCCTCCTCTTCCTCTCCTTCCTCTGCCTCTTTTTCTTCCTCCTCCTCCTCTTCCTCCTCCTCCTCTGCCTCTCCCTTCTCTTCCTCCTCTTCTTCCTCTTGTTCTTCCTCTTCTCCCTCCTCCTCCCCCTCTTCTTCCTCTCCCTCTTTTTCACCCTCTTCTTCCTCTTTCTCCCCTTCCTCTGCTTCACCCTCTTCCTCCTCTGCCTCACCCTCTTCTTCCTCTTCCCTCTCCCCCTCACCCTCACCCTCCTCCTCTACTTCTTCCTCCTCCTCTACCTCCTCCTCTTCTTCACCTTCATCCCTTTCCCCCTCTTCCTCTCCTTCATTCTCATCCTCCTCTTCTCCCTCTACATTCTCACTCTCCTCCTCTTCTCCCTCTCCTTCCCCTTCGGCCTCTTCATCTTCCTCTGCTTCTTCCTGCTCCTCTTCCTCACCTTCACCTTCTTCCTCATCCTCCCCCTCATCTACATCCTCTTCCTCGCCCTCTGCCTCTCCCTCCCCCTCCTCCTCATTCTCCTCTTCTACAGCACTCTGCTCTTCCTCCTCTCCTTCCCCTGTCTCCCCTTCCTCGCTTTCAGCTTCCTCCTCCTGTGCCTCCTCGTCCTCCTCCTCAGACTCCCCTCCTGACTCCTTGCTCTTGCTCTTAGCGTCTGACTCCTCGCTCACTCCGCTCCCCTCCTCCCCTTCCTCCTCCAGCTCACTGTCCTCTCCTTTGCTCCCTGCTTCGGTCTCGCTCTCCTCCTGCTCTGTGGTCTCCTCTCCCTCCCTGGCACTCTTCTGGTCCCTGCTGGCAGTGTCTTCCTCCTGACTGGCCTCTCCTTCCCCCTCCTCCTCATCTGTCTCCTCCTCTTCCTCTGCCGACTCATCTTTAACCCCGCCCTTACTCCTTTCATCACTGCTACTGTCCTCCGCTCCTGTGCTCTCCTCTCTCACTTCACCTGGGCTTCCCTCCCCATCCCTCTCAGCTCTCGCATCATACTCCATTTCATCCTCCGCCACCGCTAAACCGCCCCCAGCTTCACGCCGACCCCTTGATCTCACCGTTCTCCGACCCTCAGGCGTCCGGGCCTTTCCCATTTGCTGTTCGGGACTTCCTGCCTCCGGCATCACATTTATGCTGACGGCTGTCCTCTTGGCTTTCTCTGAGAAGCTGGAGTCCGCAGACTGGCTGCGGGAGGGATCCGCAAGAGCCCTCTGTTTGCTCAGGCGCTCCGCCTTCATCCTCTGGGGGGAGGAGCTTACTGTCTCACCACTAGAGCTCCACCCCCTTTCCCTCGTTGCCACCTCCCTCAGGAGATGTGCTGCACCCTCCATGTTGACGTCTGGCAGAAAGGAAGCTGCTTCAGAGAGAATGCCCATCCGTCCCCCTTTCGACTTTGCACTTCCTGTGCGTTCCTCAGCGTCAGACCTAGCTATGGATTCACTGGATTCAGGCCTCATGGTCTTTTTATCACCATCTTTTCCCCTCTTTGCGGATGCTGGTCTGAGCTTCGGGGATGTTTCAGGAGGCTCTGGTGTCGACTTAAGACTGCTGGGTAATTTACCCTTTGGCGCAGATGACACCATGAGCGGCTTACCGCGGCTCACAGTAACTGCTTCGGTTTTCTGTATACTTTGCAAGTCCTTCATCGCTTGGCTTTTTGACAGACTTTTAACTTCTCTAGGTCCGCCATGGTCCTGTGCAGGCTTACTTTTAACCATTCTGGGCGAGCCTCTCACCTCAAAGCTACGTTCACTCTCTGCCTCTGTTGGCTTCCCTCTCCCTGCTGTGGATGGCCTCTCCGCTTTTCTGGACTTGCTTTGTGCTTTCGTGACTGAGCTTTTCCTCTCCGTATCTTGTATTTCCACCTTCTGAGATTTGCTCTTAGCCTTTGCAGCTGTACTTTTCCCTTTTATGGGTTTATTAGCATCTAAATGTGTGTTTTTCATCTCTGCAGGTGGAGTTCCTAAATCTCTGGACTTACTTTTTTCTTTTGTGGGACTGCTCTCAGCCTCCTTGGGTCTGCTCTTAACTTTCGCAGGAGTGGCTTTCACCTCTACGGGTTGACTTCTGACCTCTATAGCTCTGGCTCTTACTTCTACAGGTTTGCCATGGATTCCGTCCGGTTTCTCTTTGATCTCAGCGGATCTGCCGGAGACTTTAGTGGCTCGGGTTTGAGCTTTTACGGGCGTGCTCTTTGCTTCACTCGAATATGTTTCTGCTACCAGCTGACCTCTGACATCAGCATCTTTTCTCTTCTCTTCTTTCGGTCTGCTTTTGGCCCCTTTCGGTTTGCGTTCGGCCTCTGTAGATTTGGTTTTGGTTTGTACCGGCAGGCTCGGGCTAGCGGCTCCCAGATTCGGGGGCTGGCTCCTCTGTTTCAGCCTCCTGCCGTCGGCTTTAGGGCTCCCGGGCTGTGCGGCCTTCACCGGCGTGAGAATGTTCTCCTTGCCCACACCGCCATCCCGTGGCGCCCTGAGCCTGGGGCTCCTTCTGAGCGGGGTCTCGGGCTGCGGCGCCCTGAAGCTGGAGCCTCTCAGTAATTCGGTGGGGAGGGCCCGCATGGGGGTGAAATCCGGCCCCCTCTCGGACGGGGCCCTCTCTGGAGACCCCTGAACTGCCTTACCATGTCCCTTCACAAGCTTAACTGTCTTCTATCCCGCCGCAAGAAAGCAGAGGGCAAAAAGAGGGAAAGCGTTAGAGAAATGAGTGCACATGCAGAGACGGCAGAGAAGTGCTGAGCTCAAGGCTGAAAAACAAACAGAGAGGCGACGGTCAATGGCGTGGAGAACAGGCAGGACAACCAGATGAAGACAGAGCGACAGCAATGAGCGCAGCGGCTCTAGCAAAGCAAAGCTGGCTGTAAACATAATCCTGTTCCATCAGCTCCTAAGGAATCTTCTCCAAACTCCACATTCACAAGCCCAGTGTATAATTTTACTGCATCTCCCTCCACTTGAGCAATAATAAACACCTTAAGGGTCTTGTTTCTCAAGAAAATCACCAACAAAATCCAAATTGTACAGACCAATTGGGCAGCAATTCAATGTCAATACAAAGAAAACAAATCATTTTTGACCATTAACTTGTGGAAATTGTTGATGCGGAAGATTTTTACTGCTATACAAATCTGCAATTTCCCACCACAACGGCAGCAAAATGACTGCAGTTTCACTCAGATGGGCTGCTTTTGCGTAAGGAGCCATGCATGGGTGGGAGGAGTTACTCCTGGATGTCCGGATGGTATTGATAAACACATAAATCAACACATCGTGTAGGAACTATGGGGTAGATTGTTTTGGGTGGAATTCCAGAACAATACAACTTGAAATACTTCAAAATTAAAAAGAGTAATGTGAATTTTGCTTTACATTATTGTCATCTAGCAGCTGCTCGTATCCACAGCAATTTACAAAGGTTACATTTTCATCCATTTACACAGCTGGATGTTGACTGAGGCAATTATGAGTTAAATACCTTGCCCAAGGGTACAACAGCAGTGCCCCAGCGTGGAATTGAACCAGCAACCTTTTGGTTACAAGCCCTGCTCCTTATGACAATGCCACTGCTGCTGCCCAGCAGTGGCAATGGTTAATTTAATACCTACCTAACTTCATAAAATAGTCGAAAAACAAGGTACATCAGTGCAAAGACAACATGCGTGCAGAGGAGCGTGTTTAAAATGCATTGCGCATTGTGTCTTTTTTCTGGCAGCACAGTGTCTCTCTGTCACACTATCTGCAGCAGAAGCTTCCTGCGCTCCGCGAGGTGCGTTAAATGACTCACCTTCTCCTTGTGAACCGGAGAAAAGGTCAAGGATTTATGTCTCGGGTCCATCTTCATCACATGGGTCTGTCGCAGGCCGAGGGAAAGAATGAGATTTCTCACTCCGGGGACATTGAGAACGTCACCAAGAAACAATGATCACTACTGTTCTCCGGATCATGAACTCTTCTGCTCACTAAGCTAGCACAGTTTCTCCCTAATAAAACCGTCCTCACAAAACACATTACATTAAAATATTCATTTAAAATGATTTATTAAAATTGAAATTTTATGTTCATTCATGGCTTTCAATTTAGGAAAGGCTAATGCTGCACTGAAAAATGTGAATAACTGTTATGGAAAATATGTATATGTAAGTTCTTTTTACAAATACGTAATGTGCCGGTAAAAGATTCCATGTTAAAATGGCTAGCACTGAAAGTGAGGATGAAGCTAAATTTATGACATTTAATGAAATGTAATCGGACAATATTGTGCTCCCTGTTTTCACCGGGTAATTTTGGAAATAATATGTCTCGCTGAGCAGCCTGTGAGGGGAGAAATGGGACATGAAATAAAAGCAAGTAGAATTATTTATCACCATGGTTACTGCCTGTTAAGAGAGCTGGTGGGCCCGGTGCTGCATTCTGCTCGCCATGGATCCGCTTTTAAACCATCACAACACTGTACAGCTAAGTGCTGCATCTTAAAAGCATCCTAACCAGGGGGCTGATCACAAGGGTGCGGGCTGAGTAAATGAGCAACTGCAGGAGGTGTCTTCATTGACGCCAGTCACACAACTGCACAAGGATTTCAGCAGTGTCCCCTGGACAGTGTGGAACAAACTTCTGTTTCAGTTACTGAAGAGAATGATTGAGGACATCGTACATTCTATGAGCTGTGCTAATGATGTCACCTGACTGTACCTTGATAGCTGGTGGTAGGGGGTGTAGGGGAAGCACGTGAAGGGGACTGCGAAATTAGGGAGTGGGGAAGCATGCCAGGCTGTTTGGTATAACAGAATGTGGACTTATTAAATAAGCAACTAAAGTAACTCATGGTGGTTTCTTCAATTTATTGTAGAGGCCCATGCAAATTTGATGGTAAGCACAAATTTGAGAGGAACACACCCAGTACATGCACAGAACGCCAAAAAAGTCAAAGTGACACTGTGATAGAAGGTTTTGGTAAAGGTAAGAGCCATTGGAAGATTATTCTGAAAAGCTGGGACACAGGATCTAAGGACTCGATCCAATCGTGTATGGGGTAAAAGAGATAAAGGCTTCCAATCAGATTTCTTTGTTTTCTCCTCTAATGAAAAATTATTCATTTATGGAACACAAGATTACGCATGTGACTTATGAATATTCAGCGCACTGTATACAGTAGTTAATTAACATTCCTTTAATGCAGGATTTGTATGTGTCAAGTTTTGTCATGACACCCCTCCTGACGTGTTGACTCTTAGCCTCAGTGCTGTCTCTTATTCTGACAATTCTAAATAACCACAAATGACCAGTTCCCACCAGCCAAAAAGTGAATGATTTAGACGAGTCTACTGCATTTCTTTCTTTGGAAATGATAAGAAAACACCACTCACCAAGTTGAGCACATCCGTGGTGTTCCCTAAATCTTTCAAGCTCTCGCTGTCTTCCACATTTTCACCAGCGGAGGCTTTCTGATGCGCCATCCTTCCTGTAATTAGAAGAAACAGTGACAGCAGGTGTCAGCAGCGGAGGAGGTCTGATCAGCGGGGATTCCCAGAGTCACGTCTGACAGGTTGGGTAGACCCCGAAAGCACAGCTGAAAGCGCTGTCACATTCTTTTACTTTACCTCAAAAATGTGGCATTTTGAAGGAGATGAGCAGAGAAGACATCTCCATATGAAACCACCAACAGGGATATAAACTGAAAATGCCAGCTACCCCAGCGGAACCCAAGGCATGTTATTTGGATCTCTTTTTAAAAAGGCTGCAGTCCTGCATATCACGGTCACATGGAACCAATTTGACAACAGAGGCAGTTGTGAGTACCCGTCCTGGGAGACGCGGGGTCCTTCCTGCGGTGGAGGCCGTTCCGTGCCCGTCCGTCGGGCGCGTCTCTTGGGGGTGCCGTCTGGCTGGGCACGGGCAGGGAGGTGTGCAGGTAGCCGGATGTCAGGGGGGGCAGGGTGCGAAACATCAGCCCGAACTGTTCTGGGGATCGCTCCTGAAAAAACCACAGCAGCGTTTTCACTGCATTACTCTTAAGGGTTGGATTATTGGTTGAGTCAGATGCAGGGTGTTAGGTGTCAGACATGTCCTACCTCTAATTTTCTTTGTCCTTTATTGTTCATAGGAACACTGGTCAAAACTGTGTGTCATTAAATAAGTTAATGAACATGCATCTATTTATGTGAAACATTCTCTGGTTTGTGAGGGCTGCTCTGTGAGGTACAGCAATGCAGAAATGTATGCTTATATCTACAGCTTATTATAGAATGCTGACACCTAGTGGAAGAGATGCAGAACCATTCCGCATGCTCAATTAACGTTTGCATCCACACTCTTTGCTACCCGTTGCTAGAGTCATATTATCAAACCTGCCAGACTCCATTTTCATTGATGATGACTACCCCAAAAGACAATATTATATATGGAAACAATCAGGCCACAGAGAAACCCAGGTCCCTGTCTGAGAGGTACCCACCCTCTCTCGGCGCCGGACGCGAGCAGACAGGCTTCTGTTGAGGGTGCTGGAGGCGGAGGTGTCCCCCAGGAGCTCCGTGTACGACCGCTCCAGGTAGTTCTCTGTGACGTCGTCCTCCTCCAGGGACACGTCCTCCATGTCCTTGGGCCTGGGCGTGGCCAGCACCAGCATGTGACAGCCGCCACAGGTCGCCTGGGAGACACACACAGCAAACGTCACGCTGGACGTACTGACAGCTCTGTAAATGTCACAGCATGTGCTGCAGGGGGTGCCAATCAACTCTCTGGATACACTGCTCCGCAAGTGCATTAAAAGCTCTAAACACCACCCACGATGCAGCTGCTACAGACTGTACATGGTGTAAGTGCATAGTGGGGATGCTACTTACAGCCTGTACATGGTATTTAAGGAAGCGGGAGCATAGCGTTGGCTTGAACTGGTTAGTGAAATTCTCTTCGCCAAGACCCAGCTTCCCATGTCGTCCATCTCCAAACGTGTAGAGAAGTCCCTTGTCTAGAACCAAACCAGAGCTAGAGATGACAATAAGCTCAAATTCACATAAACCATCTATATAATTCAGAGTGTCATATACATCCCTATCCCTATGGTTCTCATTGGGAAATTACTGACTGAAATGACTGCATTCAATTACAGTTAAACACTACTGATTTATTTTCTGCATTACTAAGCACTCACTAATAGAGCAATGAGAGAGCTTCATTGTCACTGCCCTGGTACCTGCACTCATAATTGCTCACAGTAATTGAATCAACAATTATGGTAATTAATTCAATTTGAACAGCTCTCTGGGGTATGTTAGCTGTGTAAATGAAGGGGAGATAAAACCGAGATGCTCCCAGCAGCCGCAACCCGCTGTGTGCCGAGCTCGGAGACGGCTTGCCTGTGATCACAGCGGTGTGGTTCTCTCCGCACATCACGTGCTGGACCCGCCCCTTCCGGAAGTGGTCCACAACTTTGGGGAGAGGCGACTCAAAGGTGAAGGTCCCGTGACCCAGCTGCCCAAACTGTCCCAGCCCAAACGTGTACAGGTCGTCCTCTGGAACACAAGGCGCGCGGGGAAATCAGATGGGCCCGAGATTCAGTTACTGTAATACTATCATGCTTTTTCTGAGAGTGGAGTGTTGAAAAAACGTTTGACACCGCTGTGAACCCCTTTCAAAACAAAGGAGATGGAAATTGGAAACGCATTCCTTTTAGTGCAGTACCCCCAGGGCTCTTCACGCAGAGAGAAAATTAAAACCAGCAGGCACGTACAAATGTCCTTTTGTAACTGCATGTCAGTGCTGAGAGTGAAGCATTCTGGGAAACCCCCAAGCCCTTGTTTTACCTGTAAGCGCTACAGTGTGGCCCCCTCCGCAGGACACTTGGGTAACCCTGTCGGTGATGGCCAGCACTGGCTGTGGGACTCTGTGATTGTCCAGCAGCTCGGGGGGCAGTCCCAGCTTCCCACTGTCACACTCCCCGAATGTGAACAGGTCCCCATCAGCTGTGACAAGACAGGACATGGGACGCAGGAACTCAGAGGGCTACCCTCTGCTGAGAAGTAATACGCTAGTTCATTTAAGCCTGAGCGCGCATGGCCAGGAACAAGAGTTGCTCTACAGGCATCCTATATTAAGACCAGATATTCCACTCTTGCCTTCTGCTGTCCACTAGCAACTCAGAACACCAATAATTACAATAGCAGAGACAGAAATTTCAATGCGAGGCACATGAAGCTGACATCTGGACAATAGACAGAAGATCTACGGCTGCACGGCATCATACCAGTGACCAAGGCGGAGTGGTAGTATCCACAGGACACCCAGGAGACGGGCCTCCCCACGGACACCTCCCGAGGGACCAGCGTGTTGCTCTCGTCCCCCAGGCCGATCTGACCTTCTGAGTTGTCGCCCCACATGAACAGCCTCCCTTCCTCTGGAGTCGCAAAAACCAGAACGTGAAAACCATTACACAGGCATAGGCCCTGTACCTGCTGTATTAACAGAATGCAATCCTGGCCCTCAATTACACTCCTGGCCCTCATGTGGTAGGTAAAAATAAAACATCTTTTATTTTTTACTGAAGGCTGTCATTATTTGGATTATGTGGAACATGCATTAAAACAGACCCCTGATCTAGACAGGTGGCCAAAAGGAATGAAATCTTGAAATAAGAAGTCACTATACTGGTATTGAGTGTATTTTCAAGGCAATCAAAAAAACATATGCTCTCTGATGATCATAAGGCTGAGTAAAAAGATGGAACATGTGTATCACTGCTGACCCTACTGACCTATGAACCCCAGCCAGAGAGGCAGGGCCTTACCAGTGAGAGCGGCGGAGGTGTTTGAGCCAGCCGCCAGCATTTTGATGGGTCTGTGGCTGCTAAAGAAGTCCACCCGATGGAAGGACGTCCTCTCTTCGCAGTCCCCCAGACCAAGCTGACCCTCATTGTTACCCCCTGCGGAGTACACGTTCCCCCGTGCTGCCAACACGGGAGCCATGACTTAAAGACCGGGTTCGAACTCGCAAACCTGTCATCACTACTCTAGCCCTATAACACTACAGTGCACTACACCAAAGTCCATAAACTGACTGCTCCAGAACAGTCTATAATGGTTCCTGTTCAATGTTATCAGTATGCTCTACATTATTTTCCATTATTACAAACACATATTTACAGAAACAAAACTGTACATCACATAAACACATATAATGCTGATATCAAATAAATGCTGATATCAAATGATGGCACCTTTTAAAATAAAATATGTAAACTTACTTGTGTATACTATTGTGTGATTTCTTCCACAGGCTGCAAGCTTCACCTTTTCTGATTTCAAAGCTTAAACAAAATAGAAAATAATACATTTTCAACAAACAAACATTCAAATCACCCCTATGGACACATTTAAAGGGAAACTGAAGAAAACATTAAATCGGCGACCCATCACTGCTGACAAAGTGAAAGATTCATGATTATCACATACTGATGCATTCTTTCATTTAGGAAATTCTGTCATCGGTAAATTGTGAGGGATTTGGGACTGTAATTCCAGAAAATAACACAGCAATTTTCTCTCACATACTTTCAGGGCCGTGGAAAGCTGAATGTGCAATTGAAAAAAAGGCCGTATTGTTGGAGAATTGGAGAGTTATTACCAGCAGAAGGGACCTCTCCCGTGGGGATGAAAAGCCATTCTTGGAGCAGAAAGTAGCACTTAGGGACACGGGATTGGACAGGACCCAGCACAAATCTCTAACAATAAAGCTAAATGCCCTGATGCTTCCCATAGCCTCTTGCTGTTTGCTTTTAATTGTAAATTTACACACAACTAAAAATGGACTCGTTAGAGGCATTTTCATCACTTGTTTATCCCTTTCTCAAAGGTGCTTTGTCATGCATTAATAAGGTGGCGTCTGAGTCGTGTTGAGACAAGAATCGGACGCAGCGGCTCATTTTCACTTAGCAAACACCTACTGCTCGGCTGTGCTGATTGGTTCTCCAGAGGCCCTCGTTCCTTGCCATTTAAAGCAAATTTCTACAGTTCGCACCCAGAGAGATCAAATTCAAAGAATTTTTTTTTTTTTATCTCTGATACATATCGAGCTTAGCAGAGTCCTCGCAAACTACTCCCTCAAGCAATCGCTCATTCCGACAATTTTCTGCCATCATCAGCAACACATTTCCCTCCGTTTTCTACACACAGAACTGCATGAGTATTAGCGCTGAAGTGAAAAATAAAAGCACTGCAGCACTGTTTGGCTTCCATGAAGAGAAGCTTGATGCTTGATGTTGCAGTATTCACTGATACTGCAACATCAAGCAATCACAGGCAATGGGGGGAAGGAGCGTGATACAAAGCCGTTCTAAACAGATGCTTAAGTGACCACTAAATGAAAGGGAAATATCCTGATGGATATGAGTATGAAGGTCTGTAGCGCTGTCTCCTCTGTGGCACGGTGCAGGATTTGTGGATAAGGGCTGTTCACGCAAGCTCTGTCCATCAGCATACTCCACTGACATCAGGCTACGCGGTAGCCTAATGTAAAGGGCTACTCTGAATAGTTTTCCTGTGTCAGTCCCATTGATCAATCCTTTGCCTTTAAAAACTGACCCTACTTTATAATGCAGTTTAAACTCCTCCCATTGAAAGTGACGTTCAATCACAGTGTAAGGAGGCTGAGAAGACGTGATACTGTCTGCACACATCTTTCCCCATGTCACTTATGCGTTGGAAAATGCAACTGCTTGCATTGCTTGCATAATGCCTGTGATTCATAAATGATCAGATCTGTTCATATATGAGCTGTTAAAGAAAGGAAGAAATTAAGTGCTGGCTTAAAAATTGAATATGGCTGTGATCAGCTTTCACAAACCGAGCAGCATACATCAGTTGGCTGAGGTATTAGCAGGGGCTCTGCATTTTGCTGTTAATTTGATGATAACGGATTATGAAGGATTATGAATCCCACTCCAGACTGGGATTAAACTGAGCCTGTGTCTTAATCTAAACCCCTCCCTCAGACCCATGGCCATGTTTGTATCCTACTGCACAGGGTGGAACATAAACAGCCAAACGAACAACGCGTGAACTGTAGAAGACGACAGGCAACAGGGTAAGGGACGTGGAACGCTCTTTTGTGCCACGCTTAGAGGGAGCTAAATTTAAATATCCTTTCCACTGCTTGTGAGAAGTACCTGTCATGAAAGACATTGCAGCTGTGGATGGCAGGAAAATAACAGAATGCACTTGTGGCCCTTAGCCAGAGTCTAGAGCACAGACAAAAGGGAGCTAGAAAATCCAGTATGACTCACCTTTCACGCAAGTGGGCTTGTTCACCGTGGTCTTTGTGCCCAAGCCCAGCTGTCCCCAGTTATTGCTGCCAAACATATAAAGCTTTCCATTGTCTGCGAAGACAGGAGTAACACTCGTGAAAATCTGAACATAGCATGGCATAAGCTGCTTCTGCAGAGAAACAAGCCACTGTACGGCTGGTACTGTGTACAAGCAAGAACAGCTTGGATTTTTTAAATGTAGATACCAGACACACCTCCATTGTAGTGACACAGAGTTGGAGGCCATTGCTTTACTGTTGAGAAAAGTTGCATTTTTAATGCCCAGACTGGCAGTTCTACAGATTTTTAAATTTATTTATATTCAACAATAAAGGGGGAAATATGATATACCTCAATTAACGGTATATCATTCTATTACACCAGTGTATCAAATAAGTGTGTCAGTTATTGAATGTTACGTCAATAACAATGGGGAAATCCTCCAAAATTTAAAATTGCCAGTATCAGCACATTGCATTTCAATATCAATAAACAGTAACCCTGGTTGTTTGTAATACATCAGGCAAGAGAGATGTACCTCTGATCAAATCCAACACACTTTTTCATAATTTATGTTCAAAGGTAGCTACAATTTAGTTCTTTTGTAGCAAAATAGCTAGCACTGTAACATTGTATTTGCCTCTGACGGGTTTATTAAAGTAATATATTGTACCAAAGTTAGTGGACTAGCTAATGTTCTCCACAGTACAGATCTGGTCATCACCTGTTATCAATGCTGTATGTTCATCCCCACAAGAGATCCGCACGGGTTTGTCATTTTTGAGCCAGAATTTGCTTGGTACATTATCTGCAAACTTGCTTTTTCCAAAGGTAAACACGGCTCCGGATTCTGCTCGGGGAAAATTAAAAACATTTCGAAACATTTAGAAGAAACATTTAGAAAACGTGCGTATATAGCTAACTAACAAACTAGCCAGGGTCAACGTTATTGACTTCGATAACTAACTGTTCGTGTAGACTAGCTGAAATAATGTAGTTAGCTTACTGTAGTTAGTTAATGAATTAGCAAGGGTCAACCAGACAGAGGACCAGAAACTGGTGCTGGATTGGTAGCTAACTCGTTACCTACCTAGGATGCGATCTTACTGCGGTTAGTCTAACATTCGTATTGTCATGTGCTCATTCAGAATATGAAATTTATGTCAAACACCTCTAGCTAACGTCATCCTGCGAAACAAAATCCTTGCTGACAGAAACGTGCAAGCAACTGCACTTTTGCCAGCCGTCTCAAAATTCGCATTATTTATATGCAGCTAACTTAGGTGGCAACAAACCAAGCTATATCGATCGGTAATTTTTGAACCAAAACAAAACAACTAGCTACATTGCCTGCTATTGAGTATTTAGAGTTCGGTCCCTGTTAGCCAGCCAGCTAGCCACCAAGATTATTCTTGCATGACATATAGTTTATTAGGTAATGTTAGCTGGTTACATATTTTGTCCACGTTTATTCAGACATGTAAGCAGTCACGGACCTGAATTATGTATCTAGCTAGCAAGCATGTAGCGAATTGACTGAACATACCGGGTATCTCGTCCTCTGACTCTCCTGCCATGTTTCTTCCCAGTTTGTGCCCGTCCGCAGGTTAAGATCCGAGGCTCTGCTGCGTTGCTATGGGATACGACCCGGAAGTAAACAAAATTCTGCTTGTAGCAACCAGAGGTCAATGCTGTCAAAGGGACAGAAGAAGGCAGTAGCCTTAGTCGTTAATAAATAGCTTTTTGTTGCTGTTTTCTTCCGCTCTGACCACACTAAAAGAGGTCAAGAGTACCGTATTGACTTTGCTGAATGACCTTAGCATTGATTGTAACCCTAGGAGTGTGTTTTAGCACGTACCTCATATGCCGATCTCATCGACATCGTGACCTCAGGCGTAATGTTAATTAAAGACATCTGTTCTCCCACAAGCTACACATTAAACTACCAATAAAAGCGCATTTGTAGTTTACTATCCAGCTGACGTGTTTATAATACTGTGCTTTTCTTAAATAGTGATGAATAAATACAGACCACCCGTGGCTTGTGTAATTTGTTTCAATGCCAATGCACTTAGCATACGTAACATTAGCTAGATCTAGCTACAGAACTAGCTAACTGGATACTAGCTATAGCTATCTCACACATTGCGCATTTATAATATTTTGCAAGATGTCCTCTGCACAAGATTTGAAGATGCACAGAATATTGAACTACTGTACGGTGCTTCCATCGACACAGTAGAAAATAGCAAGGCTGTTACTTGTGAATGAAATTTGACAGACAAACCAAACTTGGGTTACATGAAATATTGGTATGCTCAGATCTGCTGCCTTCATTCATCAAGTTCAATTTATTATCTGTGGCCTATAGTTTAATGATGGGACATATTTTGCAGTTTAAAAAGTTTCATTTGTTCAGTCTCTTTTGCTCCTTGTAGAGCATAAGACATCCACAATTCTCTTCCAACTCTGCTTGTCTTTTGCAGCTCTTTGTGCCTCTCCCCACAACAGATTTATTTCTTTCAGTTCCTGCTCAATGTTCCGCTGCCAAGTGGGGGGCATTCTCCTCTTCTTTTACCGAGTCCATTTTAAAGCAACCTTGGGTATGCGGTGTGGTTGCAACCTCAGAACATGACCGAGCCATAGTAGGTGGTGGCGTTTAATCTCTTACATCACACTAAGGCATTTTGTTTTTTTCATAGAGCTCTTTGTTGGAGATTTTGTTCAGCCAATAGATTCTGCAGATCCTCCTTAGGCGTCTATTGTGGAAAGCCTTGACCTTACTCGTATCACACTTGGTCGGTCGCTCATCAGCAAACAGAAGACCACACCATTCAGGAGAACCGGTTTCACTAAAGTTTTGTACAGCCAGATCTTGGTTCTTACACTGTATTGGTTCATTTTCCAGATGTTACCTAGCTGTGCAAATGTAGAGCACACCTTTCCAAGTCTTCAGTGGATGTCTTTTTGAGCTCCATTGTCTTTTCTGATCAGGCTTCCCAAGTATACAAAGTTATCAACAATGTCAAGTGGCTCAGCATCATTTTGAAATGTTTCAGTGTGTAGTTATTTGTGAGTGAGTTCCCACAATGTTCAAGACCTTGTTACTAACCTTTAAGGGACTTAATGGATCAGCCCTCCAATAAGTAGAGGACATGATCAACGCCTACAAGGACCTGCCTCTTCTCAGTCCTTGCTCCAAACTGGTGGAATGAGATCCCTGCTGAGATTCGTACAAGACTCCCTGGGTACCTTCAAGAGAAAGCTGTAAACTCATCTCTTCAAGCTTTAACTCTAGTTTACCTTCCTCTCTATCTATCATATCTAGCCCTATTTTCTATTTAAAAAAAAACACTCTATACTAGTTTAGCACTTAACTCAGTGTCTTACTGACCTCTTGCAGTATTTTTCGATAACTAGTATTAGCATTGTGATGCATTCATTTGGAAATTGCTCTGGGTGAGAGCATCTGCTACATGATGTAAAGTAATGTAATGTTACATCCTTGTTGAGTACTTCAGCATATTCCATTTTTCGTCACTGATCCCACACCAGGGAACTGGCAGTGAACCACAGCAGAATCACTGTGTATACTAATTGGAACACTAATGCAGTGCAGCAGACCACAAGTGGGAATAGTCCTTTATCTCAGTTCTTTATCTCTAGGTTCAGCACATGGGCCAGGTGCTGGGCTGGCAGGTGGTGTGTTATGAAATCCTGCCCCCGAGGGAGACTGAGACATACAGGTGCATTGTGGGTGGGCAGGTTGTGAGATGGGCCACCAGTGAGCAGCACCTGTTAGCGGCTCTGCAGTGGCGGAACATGGTTGGTTGCTGAGTTGCTGTTTCCGGGCAGCCAGTGATGGAATCACACTCAGGGAGAGAATCCACTGGCTCTTAGATGTTACCCCCGGTTACTAGTCGTGTGCCAGGCTTGACAGCATGTCTGCAGACAGCTGTGCTCTAATCCGAGACACCGCGCGGACAAATACCGACCAATTTAATGGTAGACGTGTGATTCACCCTCTCACACAGCACACTGTGGGTGTTTCTCATTACACAGAGGACGTGTGGGCAGCAAGTAATGATCAGCCCTGTAGTCTGTGCATGCTTATCTCAGTTAAGTGCACAGTGGCACCAGACATAAATGAGGCTGGCTGAAAGAAGCCAGCCCTAATCATGGCTGGTGAGTGAGGCCATGATAATATCCGTCTCTATGGTAGCTAACCTCTTCACTTTTAGACTGTGTTCTGTCACGTACACCTGAGAGAAATTTTTATATGTTTCACCAGATTAAAAGTGTTCAGTAAATAATATTTTTTATCACAAGAAATATTAATTGCCCACCACCATATGGACAGATTTGCATTACCAGTGCTCACCACATGAGGGCAGACTTATCAAAGGGGGGTACATCATTTCAAAACATCCTTTGCTCCTGTTTGCCTCTGTATGGTCAAGACTGAGTTATTAAATTTCTTGAGAAAATCAAATAATGAATTTACACCTCGCATAGGTTGGCACCTTATGTCACTCTATGTACTACCACCGTCATAAACGGAGAACACTGCAAACTGGTTGGTTTTAGCCTTTTGTCGATTCATGCCATCTGGTCCTGACAGCTGTGTGTTCTGACATTTTCTGTCTCGACTAGTGGCTGTCCTGTTGCCTTGAATATGTAAACACTGGACCCAGGAGGAGCTGATGAATGGGACCTCCAGCCCCTTCATTGACGTCCTGTCCGACCTGCACCACCCCATCTAGATCCTGTCTCACTTCCTCACTCTCATGGCACCATATCAATATGGAGGCTCCCCAAAACCAACCTCATCACTATGCATATCTGTGTGAGCTGCATTCACTGTGACTGGCATTTCTTGGCCAGCAGCTAGCTTGGAAAGCCAAGCTGTGAGCTGTCGGTGTTCAACACAAATCAAAGGTGATCTGTCTGCTTCGATCAGAAAAAAAAACAGCATGAGTTTCCATATGGCAGCCATGATGTAAGAAAAAAAAACAGATAAAAATAAAATAAAATCTGTGAGAACAGTTGTATAGTGTTCTTGTACACTCTGTTTCCATCGTAGGCCTTGTAACCGTTATGTGACTGTTGCTCATTGAATACATCCTGGAGTCTGACATCAGTAATGCAATTGTGGTTAATTCCATTCATTCTTTAAGTATACAATACCACAGGAAAAAAAATCAATGTTTTCCTTCACATTTTGTTGTGAAAGGGCAAGATGACTCATAGACTGGACATGGCAACAGCATGCTCAGTTCCTTTGTGATTGCTGCAGCACAAATTGGCCAAATATTTCAGAATCACCTCTTCAAAGGTGAGGCTCTGTCACAGGGTGAAATGTTACCTGAAGTGCATGTTAAATGATAACTTGCATTTTGTGTCTATTGCATTTGTGGGTGTTATTCGTTGTTTGAAATTAGTATAAAAGTAAATGATGGGGGCATGGGGATATGTGGATAAGCCACTAGGACTCATGCACTTCCTGTTCTGTCTGTGATGCCCTGTAGTAAATATGTCTGAGTATTCTCCAGCCACTGGCAGCCAGGTTGGCTCAACAATGAAACACCATGCCTCATAGTGCAGGTTATTATGCTAGAATCATTTCTATGAACACATTTGATCTGAAATGTTCATTTCTCAGTAGTTCATGGGACAGTGATATTGTTCCTTGTTCCATTCCTTAACAGCAAGGAGTACGAACATGATGCCAATGTCCCTAAAATAGCTGAGAACCTTCAAACTGATGAGGTTTCATATGGGTAACCAAAGACTGCATATTTGAAATTAGCTATTTGAAATAGTGTAGAAGTCATCAGTGCTGAAATCCTAGTACAACATTTTGACATGTCATATAGTCATGTCAGGTACCCAATTTAATATACTCAACTAGTAGTTTCTGGTGGTTCCGTAAATGGGTGCTCCACTGACAAATTAGTGTCAAGCTGAATACACTTCCCCGCAACCAAAACGGTAACTGATTCAGTAGTAAGGGTGCATTCAGGTTACCACATGCCTTGATGGTACTGTTTGATGTTGAATGAGCTAAGCTGGGGTGAAATAAAAGAAAATGTGTTGTAAGGCTATTATTGTCAGGGCCCCCGCCCCTAGCTGTTTTTGTTTTTCCCTGTCCATGTGCTTTTTGTTTTTCCTTGTGTTCTAGCCCTGCCTCCGCCCACCTGATTGTCTCCACCTGCCTGCCTGCCTGCCTGCTTCCCATCACCTTATCTACCCTGCTTGTCTCTGTGTTTGCCAGATCGTTTCAGTGTTTCTGCCTGTCTCGTTTCACGCCTGTTTCCCTGTTTGGATTTTGCTGGTTTTTGCCTCGCCTGTTCCTCAGCATCGTTTTTGCCTGTCCTGATTGCCTGATCTGCCTGCCTTCACGGTTTGACCCTGCCTGTTTCTGTTTTGATCCTTGTGTTGCCCTTGGACTGTCTACCTGGTATTTTGACCCTGCCTGTTTTGGACTGCTTGCTTGTTTGATGATTCTGTTATTAAACGCCTGAGTCCGTGCCTGAGTCCGTGCCTGACAATTATTAAAAATTTAAGACGTTCCAAAGCAGCAAACATCAGAATTTCATCTGTCCTGGAGTGTGTTGTAGGTGCAGTGTGAGAATCAGTTTGATTCATTTGATTGATAAAAATTCATTGTTAGCACCTTACTGGCTGGTTCTTGTCTCTGCTGCATATAAGTGTGGACAAAATAGTGCCAATGTCTGTAAATGCAATGCAAGGTCTTGAATGTAACTTGACAGATGCATCACTCACAACAACAGGGTGCAGAGTTCTCATTGAAAAACACTTGGATATGACACAACAATGGACATTGTAAACACAAACACACGGAACAGGAGACAGATCAGAGCCATTGGGAGAAGGCAGGAAGTTCTAGAAACCTTGCTTTTCACCTCTTAAAGACAAACACATTGTAGATAGACTTCATCTGAGAATATACTGTATATGCATGATTTCTTTGTGGTGAATAGTTTGTCGTTCTAAAGTATTTCCTTCTACAGATAACGCCTCGCTTCCTCCTACAGACTTAAAGCAAGAAGTCAGAGCAGCCTGAGTTACACTGACATCATCAGAAGTTTGACTGTGGGCTAGTTGTGCTGTGGAACATACCTACCGAACAGAAGAAAATGTACTTTGTCATTAAATTACTGCTTTTGCGTAACCTTTAAAATGACATGCTGATGAAAAGTCATTGATCATGTAGGCTGGTAAATCTACTCTGCTGCCTCACTCTGCCTGCACAGAGGCTATCCCATATATCAGTGTTAATTATAGCCACACCATCCTGACAGTGAGTCAACAGGCAACCTAATTATCCAGATCTAGAAAGTAATACAAAACAGTAGTATTGAAAAACAGAACAGGGGCACTGCTGATGCTCGTCGATATATCACTGTTAATTGTGCCCAGACCACATACACACTGAGTTGACAGCAGCCTTCTTATCAAGATCTGCAGAGTAATACACAAAAATGATATATGCTGAACAAAACAGTCCACCATAATCTTCCGTTCAAGCTGCCTCACAAAGTTGGCAGGTGATGAGGCAGCCAATGGCCATTTTCTATATCACAGGCAAGCTCACTGATGACAGTGGAGTATCATGCAGTGCTTGGAGCAACTGGGAATCTGGCACAAGGCCTGGCCCACGGCCCAGCGCCTCTGCTGTCAAACTGGGACAGAGTGTGAAGGTCAGGTCCCTGCAAGTATCCACCACCAGTGGTGGTCCCTGTCTCTGGGTGACGTCACGCTTGAACGCTGGTGTCGCAATCAAATCTCCTTAATGTGGCTGCTCTGTTCAAGCACAAGCTGGTCTGCACAAACAGTCTGGCTGCAAATGTATCGTTGCTCTTGGGCTAGTGCTACAAAAAATTGAATGAAAACTTGATTGGGTCTCATCTTGTATGTGCTGATGATTTCCTCATCAATTGAACATATAGTATTTATCACTGACTAAAACTTGCCAACCATCCAAACTTATCTTTCCTGAATCTGAAATATCAATGACGATTTAAATCCTGTGTCCTGTTAGGGTTCACTTCCGCTTCTTAAGAGGTGCTGCTGTTACCCTTTAGTGTTCACAGAACATTGCACATTTAAAAAGCCTTATATGGGACACCACCATGCCCATTTTAAAGTGGGGCTATGAACTGTTGTCTCAACTCAGGCAAGGAGAGTTATTTTACGTGAGCTCAGCCAGTCACCGTCAGATTAGACTTCAGCTTTGCTCATAATGAAAAATGTTGGTGCATGTGTGTGCTGGAAATGGAATACTGCATGGAACATTTTTTTCCAATGGGCTGTGATCAACACAAAACATTTTTTTTTTCAAAATGATTAGTCAAATCACATGGATCAGTCCTCTTAAACTTGGTTACATTACTCATTGCAGACCAACATGTCTCCCTCAGATGAAACAGAAAAAGGAAGCCATCCTGGAATCCCCCATGGCCTCTGACAGAAGCTAAATCTTATGGGATGCTTTCCTCCCAGGAATATCTGTTGTCATACTTAACCCCCTTTCAGCTGTGGGAGTCAGTTGTTCCCAGTGGAACTTGCTCATGGCAACAGCTGTGGGAGGTCTGCATCACTCATTGAAGACATCCATACATCTGAACCACACTGTTGTGTCAGCTGTTAATGCAACTCTATATACCTCCTAAACTACACAGTGAGACCTGTGTCACCTGCTGATATTAAACCAAATTGAGATATACATTTATTTCCTTCTCCCTGAGTTGACAGTTTGGCAGTAATTTAATGAAGCTACAATTTCCTTAAAGTTATACTGAGAGTGTTAATGAATTTATATGTGAAATTCGCATATATGTTGTTTATCTTAAATGCTTAGTAGGTATTTTAATTCTGTTTTTTTCGTTATTTTGTAGTGTGTTCATAGGTTGTGTCTACATAAGGGAATACAGTGAACACAATATGAATCGTTGCTCTGTCTTTCCAAACGGGTTTGCTAAGTTTTGTAAAACTAGTTACCTGATAAAATTTCACTTGGAAATGCATTTGCCCAACGACAGAAAAGCGTTTTGCCCAGCAGGGGAGTCCAGTAGAGGGCGTCACCGAGAGGGAGGGCTGTAGTGCAAGTCTTCTGTTCATTGGCCAGAAGGGCGCGGGCGGCTGCGCTGTGAGGGACTGCGGTGGATCAGCTGAGCGGAGCCCAGTGGAGAATCACAGCAACGCGACTCTTGTGAAAATTCTGCGCTTCGCTGTACTGTATTATGGCATCCAGCAGAATGGAGACTAAACCAGTGATAACCTGCCTCAAAACCCTCCTCATCATCTATTCCTTCGTGTTCTGGGTGAGCAGACCCCGCTTTTGAAACACTTTTTCTCGCGATAAATGTTCCTGTGGTCAAATAATATAGTTTTGAAAAGATGTGCTGATGTTATTTTTAATAAATGTCCGTAGGTTGCGTGATGTTGCTGCTGGAAAACAAGTGCATGTACGCTATCTCAGCGACCGAGGTATAGGCTAGTATTGGGACAGTTCGCTGTACATGCACATACATAATATGTTCTTTATGTTTATTTTAAATGTCCTAATGAGGTTGAGTGGTCTATATTTTGTGCGCTTGTAAGGATAAATTCTAATGTTATATCCAAATTGTGCTGTGACCTAGCTAGCATGTATATATGTGTGCATGCAAGCAAGAGGAGAATGTTTCGGTTTTTATCGCCTAGCCATTTAAGAACGCCAGATTCATTTTAGCTGGAGTTACATATCAGTAAGATTTGGCGTTCGCAAGCTATCAATGACCTTCATATGCGCATAAAACACAAGGCAGCGCCGATACAAGTGCAGCATCCGCGCATTCAGCTACAAAGGCTTGCTGATGAACGACTCAGAACGCAGTCAAGGGACCGTGTGTGTGCCTTGTACGTTACCGTATAACCCGTACAAAGAAGACGAAGGAAATCAAAAACAGTTACCTGCAAACTGTTTAATCTGTGCGACACTGGCACCGCCCCACAAACGCTCTCGTTGCCTCTGGTTTACAAAATCCGCTATATGCAAGAACAGAAGCAGTGACGGCGCTACATATCTGAGACGTTTTGTCTGGCAAACAACTCCCAGATAATTTTTACTGTGTCCGCATTATTCACGTATTTGTAAATTATACAGTCGACATTAATCGCGCTTTCATTAAGTAGCCGAATTCTCCTTTACCTTTTGAGGGTTGTTGGCTTGTAGGTAGCCACTCGGGGGTATATTAGTGAGATTTGTAACAGTTAATATATGAGTAAGAAGAGGCCTGCCATATTATAATTTACAGTATAATTCAGATTTTTCGATTTCTTAATATTCGGTGTAATACATTGGTTATTAGGAAATCATCTTTGAAATGATCGTTACCAGCATGGCGATGTGTGTAAGCGTCATTATCTACAATCAATGCGTGTAGATGCATAAGCAATATCTTGGAAGTAACCGTGATGAAATGCCTGACTAGAGTTCAGGCAGATGTTTAATGAAATCGCCGGTTATGTGAAAGATTCAGTAGCGTTCTCCACCTTTTTGTCAGCTGGGCATGGGGAGACATACGATGAAAGTGAGTCAGTTGCATAAAGACACATTTAAATGTTAAGAGAAGGTGACAAAAGTGCAGATAACGATTGTTGACTGTATCTAACTGATAACAGTCCCGAAGAAGGCTATCTTTTGGTTTTAGATCACAAAATACGCCTGTTATCTTGTATAAAAACACTGGGGTTATATGGGTTGTATGAATACAATCAGCAATAGTTCTCTCCAAGTTAAAAGTGGTATATTAACACATTACATAATGATCACCATTAGTTTGAAATCTCTGTAGATATGACTCACATTAGAGAGTGGGCTATCGAAGTGTATGATTAAAACATAATATCTAAAGGGGTTTGATAACACAGGGATTTTTTTGGTCAATGCAAAAATGGCATTGACCCATATACTGTGGTTGGCGTGTACTGGTGTTAAAGGTAGAATTGTTGGGTATATTTAGTTCTGATAGGTTTGATTTAGCACAACCCACTCAACTCAAGTGCAGCTGGTCTGTCCTCTCCAAAAAAGAAGTACAGTATATCCAAGCACTAGTGTGACACGTTCCATTGGAGTGGTTTGAAATTCTGAAATAGTCCGCTCTTAAGACTCATAGTAGTCAGTTTATCATGAATGCCATTGCAGCCCTTCCACGTACTGGTCTTAACACCCCAGTTTTATGAGGTAAAACTTGTCCTGGTTACAGATGGTTCTCACATTCACGGTGGCAGTATTTTCACATTCTCATTAAAAATAGATCCCCCCCCCCCCCCCCGCTCTGTCACTGAGAGGTATTTCAGGGACAGAGGCAGAGCTGGGACTGCTGTTCTTGGCCCCACTGATCTAACATTTGGTGTCATCTCCTTTTCCTGGTGTGCAAACACAGAGACCTGTACCTCACTCGCTTTTGCCAACCTGTTGTCCTCCCTCTTCACTTGGCCAGGTGCTTTTATTTAATTAGCAACCTCAAAGGGTTGACAACCCCCGAAGTCTATTGTTTTGGGGGTTTTTTTTGTCAGAGCGCACCAGCACAGTGAATGCTATCATCCGAGACAGATACAAATTCAAATGGATGAAAACATCATTTAGCCTCTATTCAAAATTGCCTTAATCTTGAGTATTGAATTTCAGCAAGTGGTATGTTGTTTTCTTTTATTATATGGCATTGACATTTCTTTCATTTGATTTCATCAATGGCCAGATGGTATTGGAGGGGTACATAGTTGTCCTCCCAGGTGAACTGTGACCAGTTATGATTTCTTTAGATTTAAGTTTAGTTTCTGGGTGTTGTCATTGCTTGTATTAGCATTCACATATTGAGTGAAATGTTAAACACTGGTTTGTTATGAATGCATGAGGGCTTGGGCAGGAGGCTGGCCTGGGTCTTGTGACAAGTTGCCGCAGAATTTCTGAGGTTTCTCATGCCAGAACACTTCCCCTGGAAACGAAAGTACGCCCATATGAATATAAGAAATTCAGAGAACAGGGAGTCATTTCAAATTGTACAGGAGAGAAAAGCTATAGTGATACTTTTTGGTATGAATTGCACTTTGAATTAAATGTATGAAATTGCATGCTGAGGTATTTGTATAAATGTGTGTCTTCTTCAGTTTCATGAATTAATACTCAAAATAAGTGTGAAAATGTGTCCTTAATGTAAAGCTCACACTCTGGTGGGTGGATAAAGCAGACTAGGTGAGTGAGGAGATTTACTGTTATTAGTGAGTGATTATTTATCTTGAAAACATGTTAGTATTGTGATACATTGTACAGGTGTACCTACTGCAGTGTTGGCCATTGACCCTACTAAATTGATGTTATTGAGGAACATGACAAACAAATGTTCATCTCGACCTTCCTGAATGTGGAGTATTCAAAAACGAAAGCATTAACAGAGAGGTTGGTCTTGCAGTAACTGGGGCAGCCAGATGAAGCCTCTGGGCTGTTAAACTCTGCCAAGGATGGGGCCGTGGGGCACAGTGGGCCAGGCATGCCTGAAACGTGGCATGGGCACCCCGTCTCCTAGCTTCTGTAGGTCACTGTCCGCAAAGGTTTAATGACGCAGCCAGAGAGCTGCTCCTCCAAACTGTACCATTGCACCACTAATCTCTGCCCGTGACCTACATTCTCCACCCTTCCATGTGCGAGTCTGGAGGTCTGACCCCACGGGGCGGCAAGCGGCGACACTAACGCAGAGTTACATCTGGCACGACTGCTTCACAGACGGCCAGAATTTTGGCTATGCAGAGAACAATCCCCCTTTATGACCCCTTCGCTTTTTTGTGTTTTTTTGCACACGAAGATAGTTTGAAATGATTAATGCTCTTCTTGGAACAAAATATTTTGCACCCGGCCTTTCTGCTCATGTGCAGGGCACGGATTAGTAGTCTTGGTCTGCAATAGCCTTGCAGTGTTGCAGGGAGGGGGTGGCAGATGTTGTCTGCTGCATCTAATGCAGTAAGAATGTGAATCAACCGTGCTCAGAAATGAACTGGTCAGATTGCTGTTATGGAGCCACCTCTAAAAGGAAGAAAAGTGCCATGCGAATACCATCTGTTAGGATGAGCACTGTGATCAAAAAAAAACACTCAGAACAGTGTATACAAAAATGAAAATAGCTTATTTTCATAGCAGGGCCAGGCATTTTTCATACACCATGACATTTCAGAAGCAAGGTCCTGATTTGAGTAATAAACTGGTCTGAGCTTGTTTTGATAATAAGGCTGGGAGCACACAGTCCCATTCCAGATGGTAATTATGATTCTGGTAGGTCTTCGTGTTGCGGTAATAGTCATCAATTCTGGTGCTTTATTGTAATGCAGAAAGAACTGACTGCATAAAGGAGCAGCGAATGTAAATGCTTAGTGCTCTGTGTGGCACCGATTTAAAAAGTGTTAAGATGTGAAATAAGCACAGAGACAAACTGTCCTCCAGCGTAAGAGATGAGAAAAGGTTATACTGTTGCTTTCATTAACACCCAAGGCAAAATTTCCAACATGAAAAAACCATCAAAGGGGGGCTGCCAAGTAGCTCAGTGGTTAAGGTACTGGCATTGAACGCAAGCTGAGCTCCATGGCCCAGGCTTGATCCCAGCTGTGTTGTATGCCAACGATGACCGGGAGGCCACAGTGGCATAACAAATTTCCTATGTTCTGCCAGGGATAGGGATGGGGAAGTCTGGTCTTTTTTCGCTGCTCTCAGGCACACTGCAATTTGCTAGGAGCCTGTGAGTTTCTTGGATGACATGAGTGGAGTAGCGGCCATCCTCCACTTGGAATTCACTTCACTGCACTGTTGGCCTTCATTTGTTTCATTTAAACATTCCTGCACAACCACATCAGGCCATCATGGTGAGACAAGCCTAATGTGTAAATGGCAATTCCTCAGAGGGGCTGGATAGAAGGAAAGGACACAAAAAAGAAAATTCATACATTGACATATGGTTTCAAATTCTGGTGATTGCTCAAGATGGTCACGTTCAAGATGTGCCACCCTTCATCCCTATGTATTATATCAGTAAGTACAACTGAAATCCTATGTAATTTCTTCTAAACAGGGTCCACAGACACCTGAAATTGGCTAAAGACTTTGATTCTGAATGTGTACATTCTTGTGTGGATTGAGTGTTTCTGTATTGTTATTGATATTGTGTTGTTAATGTAGATTGACTACCTATTCACCGTTAACCAAAACAAAACAGACGGAATGACGGGAGCGTATCTTCTGCCGAGCACAGCAAGGCATTGTCAGAGTGTTTCCAGTGGAAGCTGTTGCTTGGCTACCCCTCAGGCTTTTGTGAGACAAGAGCTGGATTCGCATTTTGAACATTTTATTTATCGTCATTTCGCAAACCTGCAACAGCCATCTTTCATGTGATTTTCTCCTGTCCAAAAAGAAGGATACAGCTTATTTGGGATACTTCAGCGAAATGTCTCTTTGGATATTGCAGCATTGGGGTAGATTTAAAAACCTTTTTATGATGATAAAAGGTATGGGGAGACAGCTGAAACTTCCGTTTTACAGTGTATTGCAGTACACTGGTTTGTGGTATTGGCTTCAAAAGCGGCTCTCCAAAATCGTCTTAATCTTATTCTCTCACTTTAAGTGCGCTTGTCAAATGAGCACACCTGTGCACTGACGGTCCGTGTGACAAAAACATGTTTGCAATACTTGTTGCTTGCCCTGTCTGAAAACTGAAAGTGTTCTCTGCTGTACACTCCTATTTATCATTGTGGGAGTGCAGGTCCTGTTCTTTGGAGTTGTTTCAGGATCTGTTCAGAAAATATGCCCCCCAACATACACATATGAGTATGTTGCGTGAGTATTAAGTGAACCACTAAGGGTTTAGCACTCTGTTTCACCCTCTAATTCCGTCCTTCTCTGCAGCTGCGGATTCAGCCTTGAGCAGCTCAGAGTGCTTCCTGTTACTGCAGCACCTTCTCAGAACCATTTGTGTCTGTAACCCTACTCTGCGCAGAATGATGGTCAGAGCTGAGCTTGCTGGTGCCCGCGGTCAGGGTACAGCTGCCTTTCATTTCCTGGGTTCTGATTTCAACAGGAATAAAATGGCCTCAGTTGATATTTTGGCATATCTGAAACCGCAGTGGTTCATTATCAGAATCCTTTGACAGATGTTTTGTGTTTCATATTTAGGCAGTTTGTTTGCTCCATGTTAGATTACATAATTTTTTCTTTAGCATATGTTGACTAGCAAGCAGCTCACAAGCGTGTTTTGAACTGCTTCAAGATTGCACCTTTGGTAACACCCTTCTTTTTCCCATACTTCGTAGCCTGCTTGTAGGGCCTGAAATAAAGATGCTCACCAGGAAAAAACAGCCTGGATATATAGAGTATCTATCAAAACAGCCATTCCCAGAAATTCCCAAGGAAGGGGATGTGGAAATGCTTACTTGCTAACCTGGTAATGACTTCAGGGAGAATCAGCAGGCCAATGCCACACAAAATGTCACCTTTTAATTTTTTAACAAGCTAGCCAGCATTCTAGAGTGCTTGGAAATTTTCACACGCTGGGTAAACTGGTCAGAATGGGCAATAATTGGGGATCCAGATCTCCCTGGACTGGTAAACAGAGTTAAAGCTCCTTCCTGCCTCTGCCGAGTCCTTCCCAGGGACGCAGTGGACATTTGGGGAACCTAAGCCTGTAATCGATACATGGCTGGAACGGCATGTGTCTGCAGTGGTGGGGCGAGGGGGCGCTTGGATTTTCTCCATATACCTCTCATTAGTGTTTCACCCCAGTCTGGCCCACAGGAAGGAGGGCAGAAAGAGGAGTCCGCCTCCTTTCACAGCACTTGCTAGTGCTTAGCTGTTTTTGTCCTCATAGCAGGATGTGGTATTTCAGTTTGGCCAAGGTAAAGAACAAATTTAACAAGGCAGACCTAATGTATTGATTTTGAATTTTTGAGGGAGCTCTAATGGACTTCCCTGAACCCTGTGTCTCTCTCTCTCTGTCTCTGTCTTTCTCTCACTCTCTCTCTCTCTCTCTCTGTCTCTCTCTCTCTCTCTCTCTCTGTCTCTGTCTCTGTCTTTCTCTCTCTCTCTCTCTCTCTGTCTCTGTCTTTCTCTCTCTCTCTCTCTCTCTCTCTCTGTCTCTGTCTCTCTCTCTCTCTCTCTCTCTCTCTCTCTCTCTCTCTCTCTCTATCACACACACACACACACATTGTGATATTGAACGACAGTAAATACATTCCTCCAGCATCATGAGTTTAATGGTAGGTGGAGGATGAAGGACAGACACTCTGTTTTTAGCTATTAGTAAAACTCCATAAAATAACAATAACAAAGTGAAAACTGAAAACTGTACCCTTTGGTAATCCAGGAATATCAGATGGTCTTTGATCTTAGAATGGCTGAAAGAGGGGACTCTAGACTCTAGGACATGATATGTAGACTGTGATTCAGAAAAACAAAACACAAACAGTCCAAACATAAATCTGTTAGATCTGGTCAATGTCAATGTTTTTGGTCACAGGTCAGACATTGTTCTGTAAAGTGGGATTCACCCCAGAGGGGACTGATTAAGATGAGACAGTGTTGGTCAGTCATGGAAAAATCTTACACTGTCTCAAACTCAGGATAAGACTGACGTGGAAGCCTGAAACCGGAGCCGCCCTTGCAAGGGGACGCTATTTATATACGTGGCTCATGCAATGGCAGTTGTCTCCGGAGGGTGTCTCATTTTTGTTTCACCTCAAATTAATTTATTGATTTATTTATTTATTCCAAGGTATTATTTGGATAGAAAGTCAAACCTTATTACTCTACAGTCAATCAAGAGTGAAGCACAGGCAGGAATCTCTCACCATGAATAATTTTAGCTCTCTATTGTGGAGCTGCAGTCTAAAGTGCACCCGCAGACCAGACTCTTTCTTTCTCCCTGCCTTTGTGTTCCTGGTGTATTGTGAAGGGGGCTTTTAGGCAGCCGCCTCTGTAGCACTCCTGACCCGGCCGCTTTTTGAATGATATACATGCTGAAGTAGCGTACGCGCCAGTGACCTCGCCCTCCCCATGTCCTGTGTCCTCACTTGGCCCTTGTCTTTCCCTTCTGAGACCATTGCTTTACAGTCCTCGACGCTTTCTGTGTCTCTCGTCCCTTTGCCATTGTCAGTTTTTTTGACGGTGTCAGGTCCGTCTGTCATCTCGACGCAAAGGTCTGTGTCTTTTTTTACAGTGCGCGGAACTGGCGGTGACACTGGTTCATGGGTCTGCGCTCAGGAGTTAGAGTGACCCAGCTGCCTCTCTGCCGTCACGACGACAGGATCTCACAGCCTCCCAATACTCTGTGGACACTCAGCACTTCAGATTGCTCCTGGGTTCTTAGGGCACTCTCAGACTGGATGATTTGACTGAGACACAGACTGAATCACCTCATGGCTGCTTTTCTGTATGCCCTGATATGAACATTTATTGTAACTGTAGATGTTACAGATTTCTTATATTCCACTTTTATTCCGCAGTTTAGCTTGTCCTAAGGGCCTACAAATACATTACTAATCATAATGATAATAACAATACATAATAATAATAATAATAATAAGAAACCTCATAATGAAGCTGGTGGTGATAATAATAGTAATAATGTTACTATTATTGTTGTTTTTATTACAGTTCAAAGCTTCAGAGTGTTATTCTGGTGGTGGAAATTCAGGATATCACCGCATAACAGGATGATTGACAGGTCGCCATGCCAGTACTCCGGTGAGGCTTGCCTTGTTTTCCGTAGGGCTGAAGGTAGGCAGGTGTAAAGATGGAATCTCCTGTTTGATGGATAAGCAGTGCAGGCCGGGCCTCCCTGTGACGGATCGCATAAGCCATCGATCCGGGGGCGAGGGGAGGCTCCATGCTCCTTTGATCTCCAGAGCGTTCAGAGCAGCGGATGATTCATTCCGCCAGGCAGTATTGACGCGCTTTCTGCAGCGCAGGATGCAAGCCATGTACGGTGCGCTGGACAGGGGCTGGTGTGCAGGCGGGCGGGGCTGCCAGCCACGTGAAACTGCACGTGAAACTGACACATCAGAGTGGGTCCCGACTCCTTCTGCGGCCTTTACGGGGGCTTATTGCCTATCTCTGCCTGTGTCTGGTGCAGATCAATTCTTCAGGAGTTGAGTCACAACAGAGACCGTTGAACAAAGGACTGCCGGCTCTATGTTGCTGCAGCCCTCTGTACTCCTGTGTCAAGGAGGCCCCGGTCAGTGCCAGCACACAGCTATGTAATGGATGTTCTGTCTTCAGGCACGCCCCCTTGCGAATATTCATAATGACTCAGCAAACCCAGAACACTTCTAGCATCAGCAATGTCAAAGAAGAATTCTCAATGTTCAGCACACAGAGCAGAATGTCAGGCCAGTAGACAGAATATCTGTCATTGCAGCATGCTTATAACGTGGAATCACGGTGTGCGATTGAAGCGACCCAGGGACTGGTGATGTCTGACACCAAATGCGTTGTGAAAAACATCTTGTAACTCTTGAAACTCACACTTATTAGTTATTTGGGAATGAAATTTCCAGTCACCAGTGATTATGATGTAGACCCAAGGAATGCGAATAGAATGGGAATTTTATGGCTCTGCTCCTTCAGTTGATCAGCTTGGAGCAGTGCATACTGGTGATCTCAAGCAAAATGGTGTCTTCAGGTAAAATGTTGAAGGAGGCAAGATAACAGACAGCTAGGAATAAGGGTGATGAAGCTGCACTACAGTCAGGGGAGGGCTAGGACATAAGTGCATTGTTTTTGTTTGTTTTACATACAGAAGCTCTACTGAAGAAGGATGGGTAATTTCTATTTCCAGGGTATTGGTGGACCACATTAAACAATGGCAGCAAGCTTTTAAGTCATCTGAGACATAACAGTTTGCTTTGAGTTTCCTACTGTTGAATTAACCTTCATGTCACAGTGGAAAATAAATAAAAGAATGATGATAAGAATGCTCGGTGTGAAGGTTTGTCACCCTATAGGAATATTGAGTTGTCATTTCCTCAGAGAGAACTGATTTTTTCAAATTTTTTATATTACCCTTTCATTACACATAAAATAACATGTGCTGTCATCGTATTTCAGGTGCAGTACAAGAAGTACCTGTTTTTTGACCGTAAAAACCACAGGCCTGTATATTTTATCTTTGATCTGGTGATTGATCATAGATCCTTTTATCCACAGATTTGATCTCAGGAAATGTGACTTCTTAGAGAAAGGGAATCAAAAAAACAAGACAGCTTTTATTTATCCTAAAATTGCCTTTAAAAACATTACCGCACATTTATAAAATACTTTTTTATGTGTCTTCAAAGAGACCGGCTACTTTATTCCCCAAGAAATCATATTACTCTATGAGGCCTTGAAAAAAGGGGTGGGATAAAAATCAACTTCTTTGAAACTGCTGGCATTAAAGAGTCATTCGCATCAGCAGAAATTCTCTTGAAGTAATTGAAGTGTGCTGGCAACCCTAGCAGTGCGAGAGGAGGAGGCAGCCAGCACTCTGAGCCTGAGATCAGCGTACGTCTGAGTGATTTCAGGCTGCTGTCAGCAGTTCGGCCTTACAGTTTGTTCATTAAATACAAGCCAGTAGCCCGCAGGCCGAGTTCTCTACAGACTCTACAGCTGTGCGGTCATTAGCTAATGCACAGAGAACCAGGCGGCTCTAATTAATATGTTAAGACTCTGTAAAGGGGTGGGTGTTCTGCGTTTGGGTCATTTATACTCTAGTGTACTCCATAATATTAATAATGATGATGCTTACATTATTGTCATTTAGCAGACACTCTTATCCAGAGCAAGGTTATGATTTTATCCAATTAAATAGCTGGATATTTACTGAGGCATTGTGGTTACCTTGCCCAAGGGTACAAAATCAGCACCCCAGCAGGGAATCAAACCAGCAACCGTTCCATTATAAGCCCTGCACACTACCACTACACTACACTGGTGAGGGTGATAAGTTGAATACTAATGTAAGAGTGAAGATGATGAGATGAACGGAAAGCACTTTGAAAAGTGCTGTGTAAGTAAAGCTTGTCATGATTAGATTATATGTAGCCCTCTTAAAAGGTCTCAAACCACCGCTGCATGAGGGCAGTCATTCAGCTTTACCACCACCACTTCAATTCGCAAATGAAAGCTATTGTTAATGGGGAGAAAGGGACTGAAATGCATTTAAGTGTTTGTTAGATGCAGTTTTATTGCAGTGAGGGCTGCTGTTACTGTTAAATAGTTCTGCACATCTCTGTGAATATGAAGAGCTGCCAGAGCCTTCACTGTAGGCTTTGGGTTCCTTTGTATCCCCTTAAAGAGAGATGAGCAGCATCCATTATAGTGGCTAAGTTTGCAGTCACGTGCATTGGAAGCACTAACAAAGTCTGGAGATTTCTGCATGTGTAAGTATTATGCTTGTCATTGTGCACTTAGATTTGTCCAATGTGAATGTGCTGTAGCTGTGAGACATGCTGCGGTAGCTGTAGATGAACCATAGCAACAACTGATCCCGTGTCGGAGGTGCCGAATTACTTGCTGTCTAACAGTGCAGATGCTCAGTTATTTCGCACTTTGCAGATGCTTGTTGAGCTCTCTACAATCTGATATTCTAATTTTGAAATCGACAGTAGACTACAGCTGATGACATTGAGGTAAGATGCATCAAAGCTCACCTGAAACTTACTGCTAGGTATGAGTGGTCTCTTGTGAAATGAATCATCTGAGGGTATTACAGATTTTTTTTTATATATATGGAGCAGATAGTCAGCTCTGTATACATCACATTCAAAATTCTGCCTTTGCCATTGTTTAAGCTTGCAAGGTTTGTGATTCATGAGGTCATTATTGAAGAGGCATGGTCTGGAAGAGAACATTCATAGTCAGCTTCAGAATGCAGACAGCACTAGAACCTCCTGTTACCATGCAGAACCTCCTAGACAGAGAACAGAAGGAACATTGGAAATGAATCTTGCCATAGCAGAATAGCTATTACTGAAATTTTACTGCAGTACTACTAAAGTTTCAGATGATACCTGAGATGGGCCCACACTGATGATGTAAGCAGGAGCACTGATGATGTAAGGAGGAGCTGCAGGAGACCAGAAAAGGGGATTCAAGAGCCAGATTTTTCTTTTCCTCATTGGCCTCCCAGCAGGTTGACAGTCAACACACCTGCTGACAGAATGGGTAGTTGGAGGCCAAAGGGTGGACCGGACATCTGCATATGGTGTGTCTTCCAAAAGACATAACTTCCTCACTGTACTTCTCCTCCAGGCAGTGTGCCAGTGACACAGTGACTTTACCTCATCCTGATCAGATAGTGAACTACCTTTTCTGCATGTAACGTGAATTGGTAGCATACCAATTCACCAATTCACATACATCCTCCCCATCTCTGACTTGGTCAGGCCCATCTCATGGATGACAATGGCATTGGCATCGCAGTGCTAGCCTTGGCTCTGTTTGAGTGACATCTCTGCAATCTTGCCGAGCAGAGGACTCTCGGGCAGCGTCCTCCTTAATTCGTCGCTCCAATAATTACAGTCTCCGCTTGTAAACAAGGCGGAGAGGGAGGCCGCGGGACCGGAGGTGTTTATGAATACAGACAGCCTTGCGCTGTGAGACATTCTGCTGTTTATGGCAGTGCAGGAGTACTGTACACCGAGAGCGCTGAACTGTTTTCTCTCTCAGGGTTACATATGGAGCGTTAACACAAGGTGTGATTGCTGATGCTCACAGCTGTCATAACCCCCAGAAAGGGGGAAGGATTTTAGGGTTAGTGACTAAGCTTTCTGTTAATATCCTCAGGAATTTAAATGATAGAGCAGGTGAGCAGGTCTCCCTTTTTTGATTGAAAGCACAACTTTGAACTTTACCTTTTTTTCCCATTGATTTTTCCCAATTCCCATTGAATGAATTTTCCCATTGCTGACTCTGGGTGGGTCTGGGGGGTATCTGACTGGTTGAATAAAGATGGCTGGAGGTGCTGCTTTTCTATTTCATGGTGTGTGTGTGTGTGTGTGTTGGGAAACAGCCATGGTGGATGGATACTCAGTTGATGTCCAAATCAAAAGGTCTTCTCAGAATGATGGGTCCATTGTCCTGAGATAAGCATGCTGGTCCAGGCACTGGAGAGGGTAAAGGAGCAGACAGGTGGGCACATGTGACTGGGAGAGAATGTAGCAGACAGATAGAGGTGTGTGATTCAGAGAGCGTGTGGCAGACAGGTAGAGATGTGTGATTTGGAGAGAATATGGCAGACAGATAGAGGTGAGTGGGAGAGAATGCAGCGGACAGAGGTGTTTGACTAGAAATAAAAGTAGCAGACAGGTAAACAAAACAGGTCACTCATTTGGGTAAAGGGGCAGAACAACAGACGGGATAAGCCCCAGGATTTCACACATGAGTGACGATGAAGGGGTGAATTTGAAAATGAAGGGATGCATTTGAGGAACTGAACATTCATAATGAGTGAAAAGACTTCACCTGAAAGCCGAGTGATTAACATAACATTTAGTCAACAGCTCTATAGCCCTCAGGGTGATTCTGCCCTGAGGCTGGGGAGTTATGGGTGTCAGCCATTGGAAACCGCAGTTGTGGTGATCATAAAGTGGCTTTGTGTGCTTTGCTTAATCAGTCTAATTTGCCTTAATGGGAAAGATGTAACTCAAAGCAGTTTGAGCTGGGAAATGTATTTCATTGAAGATGTATTCATCTCCTGGTTCACTCTTCATTAAACCACATTAGAGCTGTCTGCCTTCATCTGACACACACACTGAGCTCATTTTTCATCAAATTATGGTCGCATATGTCATCGCATCCATGCGTGTCCAATACATTTTTTATTAGTGTTGACAATCCCTGCCGTTCTGCCACTGAGAGGCGACGCACTTTGTCTCTGAAGGTTGAAGGTGTGCAAGCTGACAGCTGAACTGCCAGTCTCTCCATCTGAAGAACTGATTTGCACCTTTGTGCTGCCTCATTAGGCATGGGGTTCAAGGCAGGATACCCACCTACCTCCACACTCTGTTAACTCACAGAGGTAATCTTATTGTCATCTCACCACTCCGTGGCTGGAGAGACTACAGGCAGGTCTGTTTGTAATGGATGGTTTTGCGTTGAGTGCATTTTCCATTGGTCTTGGGTTATGATGAAAGACAATGTTAGTACGTTACCCACAATTGAATAAGGACCTATATACCGAGTGTGTTTGGGACAGCCTGTCGCCATGGTCCTGGTCTGAGAGTGATGTGGGTGTCTCAGTGGGGTGTGGACTGCTGACACTGGGGCTCAGATGCTCTTTGTGGCTCAGCGTCGGCATGGAAACACTACTAGAATGCTCTGATGCTAGTATGCTGTCTGACTAAGTGGCATGGACCAAAGACGAGACTGGGGAAGGAGTTGTTCTGTATCCCTCTTCTCCAGATAGTAAGGAGCAGTGCGATATACTGTGCCTTATCTTTCTTCTCTACTCAGTGAGTATCAATGGGAGCACCTGTTCTTTATCTTTCCCCTGTAGTCAGTAAGGATCCTTGCAAACTGTTGGCCCTTATCTTTCTCCTCTAGTCAGTAAGGATCAGTACAAACTGCTGTTCTGTATCTTTCTCCTCTAGTCAGTAAGGATCAGTGCAAACTGCTGTTCTTTATCTTTTTCTTCTTGTCAATAAGGATCAGAACCCACGGCCACTCTACATCTTCTCCCTTTGGTCATAGAGGCTAAGTGAGAGCATCAAAGGGTGTCAAAGGGCATCTGAAAACATATAGGTAAATTTCACAGGTTGACACTGGGTCGTGACAATTTTCCAGTGCCCTGAGCCGTTTCCACATGACCTTTTCTTCGGAAAGAGGCGGATTGTTTTAACACTGAGTTGAGACTATGAGGCCTTCCCCACTGTGCACACAGTCTGCACCATTTTTCACAGAAATGCAGGGCACCCAGAGTGCAACACACCATTCCTCACTAAATCAGACAGATACTGTCTTCCTTCTGCACTGTACGCGTATTCTGGCAGAGGGCTATCGGTCAGAGGACATTTAGAAAGGCTGGTTGGCACTGGGAGGGCAATTAATTCCTGGACGTGGAATTTAAAGCTTGCTGACTGGCTGGGCCCAATAAGGGGCCCCGGACGAGGCCTGCGCAGAGCGGGTCCGTCAGTTTCCGTGGTGACTCAGTTTTGCGGCGAGCTGGTAATGAAAGGGGGTCTATAATTAGGCGGTAGCCAGGGAAGAGGTGCTAAATGGCTGTGTTTACTTTGATCTGTCACAGTGATGGATGTCCCCTGGAAGAGGGCAGCGGAGCGCGAGCACCGGTTAGCATCACATTTACGGGCTCAGCATGTGATTTAGACACACCGCGCCCCCCCCGCTGCATATTATTGTGGTTTTTATTCTTGAATCTGCGGCAAGGGGAGAACACCGTGTTGAGCTGCATGATGGAACGTGGGCCTTTCCCCCCCAGCATGGGCTAAAATGTTTTATTTCGGAGAAACACCATTTATATAGCTACTTAGTCTTTATTGCACGGTCACCCCAGGGTCTTGTAACAATGCCTTCGCTGATATAGGGACTACGTGGGCTGGCATCTGTTAGACTGTGACATTTTTCAGGGAAACCAAGAATAAAGAGTTTTCCCGTTGTTTGTAAACATTCACCTTTCAGTGTCTGCTGGACACTCAGTAGGTGTCCCACTGTCACTGGCTCTCAGTAGTGGGCAGATTTTAACAAGGTGGTATTCATAATAATGCGTGTGTCCGTTTCTTTCAGTTTCTTTCTTTCTTTTACTTGACACATGATGCAGGAGACACAGCATATTGGTCAGAGTCTCTTCCTTTTTTTCCAGTCACAGTTGGCTGGCAGTGCGTTAGGCTTATCTTTTGCACTTCTTTCATCTCTTGAACGTGACCTTAATCTTGTTTTTGCAGACTGACTCATTCGACTCTTGTTGTTTAACCTCCAGTCACGTTCACCCCTTTCAGCTACAGAGTGCCTGTATGCTAGACGTGAGAAACATGAAATAAAGCCTGTTATGCATTCATTAAAAGTAATTATCATTAATGAAGTGTGCATAGTTATTCATATCTATAACCCCTACATGAAGTTTGGTGATATAGCGCTGAAAATGCTTCCACAGGAATATGGTGGCAATATAAAATTATAATACAATATAATATAATACAGTGTTATATAAGGTAAATTATAATATATAATGTTAAATATAATATAAAGCGATATTCCATAAATATGGTAAGGAGGCCCCACTATTGTCTCTGTGCCGGAGCCATGTAGCTCCAATAACAGGAAAAGAATTTCTAGCTTTGTAGGTCAGAGGTCAGTAAGTAACATTAAAAAACTCAACTCAAGCAATGCAATCAAGTAGCAAGAAGGGAGTCATGTGACGGCAGTGGGGCTGGTGTAGGAGACCCCATTGACTGTAACAGCCGTGACTGTATTCTTTTAAAAACCAGCAAAAATCATCCCTCGCTGTAGAGGGTATGTGAGGGGTCCATTGAGATCCATGGTGTGGGAACTGTGTTTTGGCAGGAGGAGAGGTGCTTTAAATACTGAGAGGCTAGTGTAGAGGGAGACTTCCCCTACCTCATTATGTTGCTAGTTTCAGCACCGTGACGAACGACTCGGCAACTGTGAGAAAGGTGGGATATAACTGCTGCTGCTCTCTTTGGCCCTGACCTGTCACGTCAAAACCTCTGAAAGCGGGTCAATAGCTGCACAATTAGTGCAAGCCGTGGCTCAGGCTCTGGCTTTTCCATGCTCACCTCCTAACTGCAGAGATTAATGGGTTAGAGGTCAAGGCGTTGATTAAATTCCAACCCTGTTCTCTTTGCTAGGGTACACTGTTATCTTGGTGTCCTGTTCAGGTTGGGTTTTTTCTCTTTTTTTTCCAGACAATTAGCTCATAGAACAATTTGCCAGGCCCTGTAATCCTTTGGCTTGTGTGGGTTTGCTTTATGTCTAATACTGCAGATTGACATTTTTGTGTGTGGTCGGGGTGAGGGTGGGGGAAGGAAGGTTTTTTTCAGCTTTGGGAGAAGCTCTGGGCAGCACTGTGCTTGACTGCTTTTGTGATGTCACAGTGCTTTCACAGAGCGTTGTGATGTCATGTGGGGGGAGGGGTCTCACAGAGAGCAGACAGCAGGATATCAAGGCATCCTCTGTTCAGCGTCCCTGACAGCCGCAGAGCACCATTAAAGATGTGAACCAGCCTTTCGCTTGGATGAGCAGCTGTTTTTCTGCCAATCAGGGAGACAGCAAAGTGCAGCCGTGTACAAGAGGGTACCTAAAGGATAGGCCAAAGGCTTCATATTACGTCATATCACTGCCGTTCTCCAAAAGAGGGCAAGAGTGTGTCTCATAATAGCTGAAAGAGGCTAGCTCTGTGTCATCACTCTAAGCACAGTTCAGTTATAAAGCACTACTGGTATGTTTTAATCATTCATATTCTTCTGTCTGTGGAATTTCACGGGGGTGGGGGCTTGTTAGTGTTCTTTGTTGCATGTGCGTCACACTGCAGTAAATGGAAGTGTATGCCTGTGACTGTTAGACTTGGAAGTGCAGGCTGTACTCGGCTGTGTGATGCTGAATCCTTCCTTACAGCATCCCAGCCAAGACACTCACAACATCTATCTTAGCAGGCACATGTGGCCACGCAGGGCAGGAGGCTACTGATGCCAAATGTAGAAGGGAATGGACATTCTGGTAAACTTTAAACCAAGCCCCTTGACTCACAGGGCAATTAGAAACCAGGTCAATGAATTGTCGACCAGCAGCAGCAACAGCAGTTTTTGACAGTGCCCATGTCTTGTGTGACCTTAATGGAAACCGGGGTCAGTTTGGAGACCCCGGAGCAGACTTCTCCGCCCCCTCCTCTCTCCTCCCGCCTTCCCCTGCTGCGCTCCCCCGCACCTCCCTGCATGCACACAGACCACATTGATCACAGGGCCAGGGGCGCTGCTGGCTAGATGGCGGCAGTCATTTCAACATCTAATTGGGACCCAGGGATTCGCACTGATAACGGGCAGAATGGGATCTATCACAACACCTGCTACAGACTCTCAGGCCTCCAGTAATATTGCCAGCCACAGTGAGCAGCCTGGCTCTGCCTTAATTTGCCCATGTTTGCTGTTGGAGGGGAAAAGGCTGGCAATTAGTACAGCTTCACCTCATTATATGTTTGTCTTATTATTAAAAGAGAAGGAAGTATCTGTTAAATAGGAAAACAGTACACATGATCACAAATTGATAACAGAAATGATATGGTTTTATATTAAATGTATTTAGAAAAGGTTTTTACTGAATTGCTGAATAAGTGCATGGTGACATTTTTAAATATGCATTTGTGTGTATGATAGTGTAGGACACATCTCAGTACAGGAATTTTCACACTTTGAGTTTAGACTTTGCAGCTGATGCAGCGCAGGAAGACCATCTTTCTATAATCTGATTAAATTCTAAATACTACTAAGTCCACTTACAATGCCTATACTAATCCATGGTCTCTGTGACTCTGTCCTCTCCTCACTGAGCACTGTCGTGATTTTAGTTTTCTGAAGGAAAAACAACAGCTTTGGTGTTTTCCTGACTTTAGATGTAATGTGCCAAAAGGACGACAGCGAAGCTTTAATCGAAAAGACAACACCCCACACAAGGTCCATATTCAAATCATAAAATTCTCCTGGCTCTATGCCCGAGAGCGCAACACTGCAGCAGTCATTGCTGGAGTTCAATGCCCAGTTTCCTCTGTTGGATCTTCCATCCCTCTATAATTATGGGTCAGGCTCTGAGCAGATATAGAGGGGCACTGTGGCCTTGAGGACCTAGAACTGAATGTACAGATGGAGTCAGAAGAAGGACCCAGCATGAGTCCTATTTTACTTTGACCTTTCCTCTTAGCCCCCGAAACAGCATTTTCTGATAGCCCTTTGTGTTTTTTTTTTTCACTGACATCCAGATGCATGTGAATTTTCATAGATTAAGATCTCACATTCATTTTTAAAACCCGTTTTCTTTCATGTGTTTACCATCATTAACTAAATAACTAATGCAGTTGCATGCAAATAGTATTTGTGTCGAAATGGACAAATTGCGAGAACACTTATTTTTTAATATGGATTTATTATTATTAGAAAAAATTGTCATTGTTTTCTTAAGTATGCAGCTCTCGCATCTGTTTCACACAATACTGAGGAAAACACATTCAGTACATTGCCTGGAGAAGGGTACACAAATGATACAATTTTTCATGATTTGTGTTTTTTAGAGTATTAAATGGATAACTATGATAGTGTTCCTGTAAAGGCTGCCAACATTATTTGTTCTGCCAAAAAAAACAGGTCGCTTCAGTTGACACAGTCCCCATAAGCCATGATTATACTCATCGCCATAAGTGTCAATGGAGCTGAGAGAAAAACAGGCAGAAGAGAGTGGACAGAGAGGTAAAGAGGCCACCGGTAATCATCTTAGCAAAAGCCAGCGGCGGACCAGAGACGGCTGCTTGTCTGGCGCGCCGATTTGTCTCCCTTCTGTCACAGAACGCAAAATGTCAGGAAAACCGCAGTTCGCTCCGTCCCGATCACGCACCAGAAAGTGTTTGTGCGTGACGATTGTGTTTACGGTTCGCACGGCCGGTCCACGTGCCTCACATCCTTTGTCCTGCGTCCTTTGTCCTCCTCCAGGCGGTCACGCTCCACTGAATCGGGCCTTAACGAAAGAGACCTGAGGCCGGCGGGGGGAAATGCACGGACAGCAAATTTAGGAAAAGGGGAGGGGGGGGGGGGGGGGGGGGTGTTTACTGAGAGACCTGATTTAGCAGTTCCCTGAGGAAGGGGGGTAGTCTCCCCTCGCTTGTGTTTCATTTGTGCCGCGTTTGCGCAATGAGCGCTCACGGCTTGCTGTTCGTGCCCCGCGGCGCTCCGCTTTCTTGTGTAATGAGAGTCGTATTTCAAGTTTACCACGCCCGGTGGAGATAAACAGCCTGACGGTTTGCTCGACAGCGAGGCTTCCGTTATCATAGCGAGGAGCGCAGCTCCGCTGACCACACCGCGCTCACCGGCAGCCCGCGGCGACCGAAGCAGAACCGCAGCATAAAGGCCTGCCGCGGCAATAACAATCGTGCATTAAACTGAGCGTGGTGAAGAGGGGGAGCGGGGGGGATTACGTGAAGTTCCCTGGCTTCCACACAGCGCTCTCTTCAGATACACATCTACGAAGACTTTAAGGCGAGGGACCTTCCCCGTTGGGTTACGACGCAGTTGTCTGAAAATAATCCATAACGGTCACGAGACATGCTGTGAGAGGCTGGTCAAATTCACTGATGCGATACTACGGTGGATGCTGAAATAAATATTACGCGCCTTTATTAGGGAGTATCGATGTTGTTACGGGGTCAGTTTTTCAGGTTTCTCTGGTTCAAGGTTTTCTCTTTGCGTTTGTCTTCATCCCTCTTTGATCTGAGCTATATAAGACCATTAGTTAAATCTCATTATCCTTTACTTAGCCAGCTCTTTTCATCCAGAGTGATTAACAAATCCTGGAGCTCATATTTAGAATGTAAAATTTCTCTTAGTAATCCAGGTGAAGTGCTGCCAGTTTCCGCTCACTGCCTTTGTACCATGTGAGGACAAAATCCATGCCACTATGGCTGCCTGGCTGGATGCTGAATCCTACGCACCTCACTAAATATCACCATCCAGGACTTTTATAAGGTGAAGGCAGGCTCTGTGCAAGTGGAAAACAGCATGAAATGAGTCCAGCCTATCGTTTCCTTAGTGAACAAGACGCGAAACTGCTGTTGTGAGCAGCGGACTCTGAGGTGGCACTGAGGTGTCTGTCTATATGAATGGAGTGTCTCCGTAACAGGTGTGCGTCAGGTGACGACACTCATCTGTCCCCTGTCCAGGCAAACTTACAGTATGCTGTCACTGGTCTTACATGTAGCTGTCTTGAGCCGCTGCAGAGGTAGGCCTCAGTGACACACGGCAGCGTTTCTCATGTTCACCCGTCTGCTTCATTGCTTCCTGACAAGGGGGTTTCTCCCGCGTCTCTGCTGGAGTCAGTCTGTGTTGGGTGCTGACACGTAGCCAGCGCAGTTCCAGGATCAGTAGGGTGTCATTAGGAGTTCTTGTGTTCCGTTTTCTGTCTCTCTTTCTGTCTCTCTTTCTGGACCAAGAGAAACATGTCTGACCCCTGTTTGTACATATCAAAGTCCTTAAGAGCTGTGTTGCAATAGTCTAGTGTGATTGTTTTGATGTTCTAAATAGGTTAGATGAAAATAGAGATAGGTTTTGTTTTGAAAACTGGAAATCTGCTCAAACTGTGTGTTTAGAAATATTCTCCCATATGGTCTTCCAAGAGGATATCAGGCAGCTCTTAGATAATGTCACAGATACGGTGACATTTTCCAGACACGGCAATCCCCCTGGAAGTGCCAGTCATTGCACAGACAACTGTACCGGCTACGTATTATATATCTACTGTGGCAGAATAATTCAGTTGGTTGGGTAATTATGCATGTATAATTTCCCAATCATCCACTCAAATAATGCCAAATTAGACTGCTCTATCATCTTGCTAACCTATTAAAAAAACTGGCTTGATCAATTGCTTATTTGTGGTGCGGCACAGGCACCATTATGGCTAATGCAGTATTCAGCCATTGAGCTTTCTGTGCTTTGTCCACTATTGAGCGCCGCTGTCTCTGGAGAACAGCAGTGATTTATCCGCGTCACCTCCAAAACAAGGAGGCGCTGCTACACAGTGACCCAACTTTGGGGCTAAACTGGAAAACAGTGCCAGCACAATTCACTCTGGGGAGATGTTTTACACCCCATGTCCCCAACTCACCACTACTGCCACCACCTCTCCCCCCTTGGCAAAAAAGAGGAGCGGTTTCGTTTGAAAGGGATTGAAAGATGCGGCTAGCTTTTAGCCGCGCTGCAGAACGACGACTTTGATCAGGGCCGTCCATTTGAAATGCTAAGAGGGGAGGGGGAAACGGGAGGCGCGTCGGCCTTTGGATCAAAGCGCCGTTTTATTTCCCTCGCTCTCTGTGGGGGCGGGGGCGGGCGCCCTCGGACAGCAGCAGCGCCTGGTCGGGGCTTGGCCGCGCGCCGGGCAGAGCGTGTCCCCAGCCTCTAGAAGGACCCTTTGTCATCCAAGAGCAGCGAGCGTTCCTGTCAACAACCCCCCCCCCCCCCCCCCACACACTCCCCCAACACAACACAACACACACACATACACACACAGAGCTCCATTTGCACGTGTGATTCAGAGCCGCCTGATTTATCCTCTCTCTCTCTCTTTCTCTTTTCCCAGTATTCCTTTTGTTGTTTCCCATCGCAGATGAAAAACAGTGCTGTGCACAAATCTGCAGTGGAGAGAGAGAGAGAGGGAGAGAGAAAAAGAGAGAGGAAGAGAGCGAGAGACGCGGTGGGAAGGATGATGAGGCGTCTTAAACCGCTGTCTGCGGTCTATTCTCAAGGCGTTCATTAATGTGCTTTGGTTAATCTGTCTTAGGACGGCTCGGGGTTGTTTACCGGGCTCTCGGGGGACACCCTGCGAAGCTGCTGCTGCGGCTTCAGTGTAGCGGGGGGGAGACGCACACTGCGGCTTTGTCAAACACCCCTCATTAATACACAGGCAATTAAAATAAACGTCTGCGGTGTGAATGCAGGGGTGAAGGACACTGTGAATGCAGTGGGGAGGGATTAGGTTACGCAGTGATTTTACTGTGTGTTTGCAGCTGAGCGTGTGTGTCTGTGTGTTCGTGCCCGTGTGTGTGTATTTGCATGTTCGTGTTCATGTGTATGCATGTGTATATGTACATGCAGTCATATGGGAATATATTTGTATGTAAGCGTGTGTGTATGTATGTGTATGTTTACACATGACTTGTGTGTGTGTGTGTGTGTTCACGGTAATCAGCAAGTACAGATGTGTCTCTGTCTGTCTCTTTCCCAATTCAATTCAAGTTTAATTCAAGAATTGTGTTGGCATGATGTACAGAGTACATATTGTGAATGCAAAAATCAATAACACACGGAATACGACATCAACCAGTCAAAAAATTCAGATATAATAGAAGAACAATTGTGATAATTAATAATAATAACTATAATAACACTTATAACAATAACAATGATTGCCATATCAATTTGATGCCATTTTGCTATCAGCCACTGTCTCTGGGGCTGTGGCAGGTGGGGTCATGCACTTTTGCTTCTCTTCTAGGAGAATTGGGAAGTATTGAAATTCAGGGTTAACCCATGCAATTTTGCTATAAGAAAAGTCTTCCTTTTTCATGCTTAGTTTGCATTTCAGAATAAAGCCTTGCTCTCTGTCTCAACCAATGTCTTTTATATTCCTCTTTTTTAATCAACTAAAGTGATTTAAAAAAGTGAGCACCAACTGAACATGATGCTTGTTGGACCACAACAGGAGTGCAGGGGAATCCTTCCATACACACACAAGCCAACGCAAACTACATATCATATTACAGTCCTACATACTACAGTGCACCAGGAGGGAGGCACCAAATGGAGCATGGGCATACCCCAGCTAACACTATCTGAGTAACTATCAGGCCCTCCAGTGGTGTGACAAGCAAACCATGGCTAATCTTCCACCCCTATCCCTAGTGAAATGAAGACAATTTGTTCTGTAGTCGTGGGCTCCTGGTCATCGCTGGCAGACAACACGGCTGGTTTTGAACCCTGATTGTGGGGCTCATTTTGCCCTAAGAACAAGCACTTATCTAGTCTGAGCCACTCAGGAGACCCGTCACAGCCGCCTTAATTTCACACTCTGAGCACAGCCCTTCCTCTCTGGGAAGCCGTGTCTACCTGTAATGGCCTATCTCTACAGCCAGGCTGTGCTTGCTGCTTTTAAATTTCTTTTCTTTCTTTTAAATTACTTTTCCTACCTTTTTTTTACCCTGGTCAGACAGTCTGCTATGGGTATATTCTGTTTTTAGAGCCAGACAGCATGCCATTTTGCTCCTTTTGTTTGTGTTTCCCAGTAAGTAATGTAGTTTTGTGGTAATGTAGTTTTGTTATTATCTGGTTCACTCTAATTTAATTAGTTGCTCTTGTGCTGTCCTGAGGCTGTTTGGTGCTTGTTTGGTGCAGTGGTTGTAGGACCAGCTGACTGAATGGACTCTCCTTTGGAGTCTACTTGGCATTTCAGGGCCTTATTATGATGAGAAAAGGGTTTGGTATTTTGTAAGTGTTTCTAGAATTGGATGGCTCTTTTATGAATGTTAATGAGCAGTGGGTATTTGCCTAATTCTGCCCTACCTGCATTGCTACATTACACCACATTACTATAATTTAGCGGACGCTCTTATCCAGAGGGAGTTACATAGGTTACAGTTTTGTCCATTTATACAGCTGGATATTTACTGAAGCAATTGTGAGTTAATTACCTTCCTCAAGGGTACAACAGCAGCGCCCCAGTGGGGAAATGAACCAGCGCCCTTTCATTTATGAGCCCTGCTCCTTATTACAACGCCACACTGCCGCCAAAGGTGTTATGTGTTTTGTTCTGTGCATGAAGGATTCTGAAGGATTCTCTGAGTTCTGTGCATGAAGGAATCTTTTACAGAGCTCCCCCCCCCTCTCTCTTTTCTCTGGTCATTACTGTAACACCAAGCAAACAGCTCGTTCTCCTACCCACAGCTGACATGTGAAACTGCAGAGAGGTGTTAGAGTGACATCATCGGCCGCTTGCGTCATCCCTGCAGCAGACATGCCAGGCCAGATTGGCCAGGCACCAGAGAGCCATCCTCATGCGTTCCCTGTGCAGAGGGAACATTTGTCGGCCTGTCGGCCCCGATGAGGCCATTTTCCCGCTAGCACTTTCGGTGCTGCTAATTATTTAGCTGCGGCTCGAATCTGACGTTAACACTTATCAGTGGCAGCATCGTGTTTCTGACACACGCGGCCGGTTTCGAGGCCGGTGTGCCTCATGATGCAGCTTTTAATGAGTCACTCGAGTGCTCCACAGACTCACAGCCCATGTGTATTGACCAGGCCCCCAGGCCGCCTCTCACCTCGTGCTGATTGGCTGTCTATCCCTCCTCCTACGGAGTCCTCCTCTTTGTTCCGGAACCCTGGTGCCGTGCCTTCAAAGGAAGCCTGAGACTAGTGGGCGCTCTCCATCAGAATGCAACGTGCTTCCTGCCCCTCTCCCACACGGAGCAGGTCTCTCTGGGCTCTGGCTAACAGGCATCCCATGGTGCTCTGCAGCGAACAGCCTGGGCAGTCATATATACCCTCACTGTACTTTCTGTGTTTTCTTGCTTGTGTCTTGTATGCCTAACATGGGAAACCTTACACCTCCTCCTGGCCCTCCATGTCAGCCTTGAGTAACCTCTGGCCTAACAAGAGGGGGTCTTTGAGACTGGAGCAAGGGCAGGGATAGGATGATGAATTTAGGAGCTCACCACTGCCCTTCCACCAACTGTTTTCATCACTCCCTCACGGCTGCCATTTTGTCTGCTCTTTGTATCGGTGTGCAGAGAGCCCTCGGGGTGTGCACTCCTAGAGGCGACGCTTACGCGGGAGTGAGAATGCGTCTGAGGAAACCGTTCTTGGAAGTATCCATGGCGACAGCAGTCTGCCGAAAAACGTCATGGAATTTCACACCATCAGTCATAATCCTCTCGCTGTTGGCATGGCCGTTTCATGGAGGATTATTTTTTTTTACTTGCATAAGGGCAACCCATCTGAATTTGATGGGGAGGAGATTGTCATTGTGCACAAAAGTAAGATTATGTCTTTATAAACAAGAACAGACATACTTTTTCTTTTTGAACTAAGTCAGTGTGGATTGCAGGATAACTTACAGTAAGAGTGGCCCAGAGATGTTGTGAACATTTTCTGTTCTGCCCCTCTTGCAATACCGTGGCTGTTTATTTGACTTTATATTCACATGTCAGTTGCTGGGTGATTCTATCCATTTTCGGGCTATTTTACTGGAGCTGGGGCCCAATAATGAATGAAAATGCGACAGTCTTCACGACAGCAGCATAGTTTCGGTCTCCTGTCTCTCAGAGTTAAATGCTCCACATTAATAGCTCATTCCAGTCTGACAGAGGTAGCTGTGGTGCGCTGGAGCTGGGGTCCAGCAGATTAACCCACAGTAATGGTAGTTTAATTCCCTTGCGTCTGTCTGGGCTAACACTCTTACACATGTGAGTCAGTTTCACAGGCACGCAGTTTACCCGCTGTTCAAATGCGTGTTACATCATGGGGCGGTACAATCGGTCATACTCTGCCCTGCCACGCCCCACACCCCCATCACAGGACTGTCCTTAATATACTCCACTACCACTTCATTACTTTGTTTGTCTGGCGGGTGCTCAGAGTCTCTCGCTACTGGCTGAGGCCAAAAATGGAAGGCCAAAGCTGGCCCACTGTAGTGCTCTGTTACGGTGTCTATGATAGCAGTTGTGATCACTCAGTCTGAGGGCATCATTCCCTGTGCTGTGGTCTGAGCTTCCCTCAGGTGAGGCTGGGATTGAGGTTGTGTTTGTAACTATGTCCCTGCAGTGTCCTGGGCTCCTGCATGGAGACCAGCAGGGCCCGTCCAGACCCATCACCCCAGGCGATAGAGCTCTCCAGCCTGCCTGCACAGGATGCTGCTCGACTCAGCACGTGTACACACACACACACACATACACAGATGCACGCACACACACATAGCTCTCAGTTCCAATGATACACACCCGCTAATACACTCACAGACACACACACACACACACACAGGACTCTCAGCTCAGAAGATACACGCCTGTGCACATACATACACACAAAGTTCTCAGTTCCAAAAACAGGTCAAAATAGAATGAATGCAGTTTTCAATTGGTAATGACAGGCAAACACACACAAGTACACAATTCACAGCTCTCCATTCCAGTGGCATGGTGACAACACACAACACACACACACATCTCGATGGCAAAAACAGAAACTCAGTGAGCCAGAAGTACCTGATGCAAAGTTACTCAGGGGCTAGCTTGGACATAAGCTTCAGGGTTGGTAGGAGAGTGGAACTCATTGATTATAAGGAAGAGCTAAATGAAACAACCAAAGGGGCCATCCTTGCATTCCAGTGCAGTTTGCCCATTGGGCCGCTCTCATCTCTGAGTGGGAAACATGTTACCTATAAGCCTGAATATGGAGCCATTTTCCTGTGGCAGAGAGGGCGAAGGGCGAAAACAGTCTGATCAGAGCCGGTGAGTCACCGATCCGCCTGTTCATTTCTCTGGTCCTGCTGGTCCGCCAGCGAGCAGCCGTGACTAACGCGTTGCAGATTGCTCTCATCCCACCTGTCCTCCTCCCTGTTCACGTGATGCGGCACACTGCATGCTGGGAGACACTTTTTCAGGCAGCACTCTTTGAGGGCGGACTGTTAATGAAGATGGGCTCAGCTCTCCCAGAATGGTCTTCCCACACACGTGCAAGGGTGTGTGTGTGTGTGTTTGTGAGTGTGTTTGTGTGTATGTGTGCCTGCTCCTTTTGCAGCATAACCCCGCGAAGCGGCAGCCTGCAGGAGAGAGACCCGGCAACTCCCGCTCGCGGGTAAAGAAGGCAGCACGAGAGCAGACAGGCAGATGAATATTTCATGGCTCTCCCTTGAATAATGCATGGGCCTCGTTGTGGAGCGCACTCGCCACTCTGTTTCACGATGTTCAAGCTGTCCCTCTGTCCTCCGTCCCCCCTCCTCCTCCTCCTCCTCCTCCTCCTCCTCCTCCTCTTTGCCCCCCTGTTTCCGTGACACATGCTCCATCTGTGTGACACTGCTGTCGTCGCGATCACACACCTCGTGCACTCACGCCTCTCTGGCAGGGTGGGGTGTGTGTGTGTGTGTGGGGGTGGGGGGGGGGGGGGTAGTTAGCGTTTGGCCGTCACGCGTCATCACTCCGCTAGACGTGGACAGAATTGAAACGTGGCAGTCGCGCTGGTGGAGCTTCCACTCTTGTCTGCGCAGGTCAGGGCGCCGCGCTCGGTTCAGAGACGTTCGTGCCACAGTGTTCTGCTGTTCTGTCCGGGGGGCTGTCAGACCTCATTAGCCACATGAATTATGGCCTTAATTGCGCAACAGTGAGATAAAACCTAAGTGGTGGCTCTTTGATAGCTACAACATGCCTGTTTAAAGACAAGGCCCGAGAGATGCTCCATGTGACTGCAGTATGTTCCTGTTGGAACAGTTAAACTGATGCCTAACACGCGCATTGCAGGTTTTGGAAAATTGGAAGCATGCACTGCAAGTGAACCAATACGACTGGGTTACTGAGCTCTGAGTGACCGCAGAATCAGTGGAATCCTGGCTGGCCACACGAGTATTGAAATTGGGAACTGCTCGACTCTTTCTTTCCGGTTATGGTGCTTCTTATGGTGTTGGTCTGCCAATGGATCAGTTAACTGTCATGATCTTAACCACAGCTCAGTAAATTCTCCTCTTGTGCTTGTCCCTAGCTTGTGTTTTTGTCTTGGCTTGTCTCTCACATGTTCTGCATTGTTTCTCTATTATTTCACAGCTCTCATGGTCCCTCCTGAACCGGGCCTGCAGTAAACAGCTTACAGTGAAGCTGTCTTTGCTGGCACGCTACCTTACTGAATAGCTGTTTTTAATTGTCTGTGGGCTGTTCCACACAGTGCATCATGTCCAGCACTGAGCAGGTTTGGCAAACGTTTCCAGCTCACTCCCAGCTTGCAGGCGTAGAGCAGCCATCTTTGCTCATAAGCACCTGAGACGGTGTGTGACCTAAGGTGTTGAGCCAATGTGCTGTTTCAACACGTAGGTGCCAAATTGCAACAAGACGAATCATAGCAAACTCCTAACAGCTACTACAGGCGCTAAACTGGAGCTGGAATTATAATGTGTGTGTTAGATGTTGCCCAGTGTTTCTGTAACCTCTGTTTGTGCTGGTCAATAATTAACAGGCTCACGTGAAAGACGGCAAGTCGAGTCCTTAGTAAGGTTACTGCCACAGCAGCAGGTCAGATGGTGAGCTGAGGTGAGAGAGATGCAGAGAGAGAGAGAGAGTAGGGAAGGGAAGGGGATATCTGAAATATGTGGATATTGCAACATGAACATTCTTACTCAGAATACGTAATAGTACAAAACATACATAAGAGGTAGGTAAAGCAAAAAATAAAAATGGCCATGTTGAACAGTCCTCCTCCCTCTCATTCTTTTTGCTCACTGTCCTTCAAACTGATAAGTTGCATCATACTGTGCTGCCAGTGCCACGCGTTCCCTCCTCTCTCTCAGGAGGACTGGCAGCTTGTTAGCCGCTGTGAGGTTCACAGATTTAGGGCAGATTTCCCTTATCTTGGGGAGTTAATATGCCCAAATATCCAGAGGTATCTGTGTACCTTTCAGATTTGGCCAGGAAGCGCAGTTCTGTCTCCACCCCTGTGAAAATAACACATGCTGAGCACAGCCTGTCCTATCTGGGTAGCCAGTGCCCCCCCGTCTCCATGGCCAAGTCGCGCTCGCTCAGTCCATACACTTATCTCGTCTTATACAGATGTGTTCCTGCTAACATGGGAAGACTGTAAATCCAAGCATGTGTCGAAGCACACTTACACGTGTTAGCCCCAGAAGTCCAAGCAGGTTGAATCTACATATTAAAACTTACACAGAGAAGGCGATTGTGGAGAAATTAATGTATTGTCTACGTAGATTGTTTTCTCAGCAAACTAAGTAGAATTATCGATGGCCACCCGAGAAACACGTCAGGCTTGATAAATGTACTTCCTAACTGTATACGGTCACAGCATGATAATGACCTGAATTGCTTTCCAAAACCCGTACTTCACATTCATGTCCTTTGGAGGTGCATCCTACCCAGTAGAAAAGTACGTAGCATGCACTGATGCAATTTGGGACAAAATCCGTTCCAGCTCATAGTTCAATTTATTCATTGATCCCTAACCTGGAAGGGATTCAGCAACATGAAGGCAGTGAGCTGAGTGCGCTGTGAACTTCCTGCTCCACCCTTCCCCCAGTCAGTGCTCTTCTGACTGTTTTTTGAAGGAACACTTATCACAGGCTGCATCTCTTCTGCCGATGAAGTGATAATTAAATCTACCTGTCATAACAGTGAATCTCAAAGGCAGGAGTGCCATCAGTAATGATAATGTGTTGTTCACAGCCAGTGAACGTGCCGTTAATAACATTTTACGTGTTATGTTTGAGAGCTTAGTTGCTTCAGTAGGCAATGGGTATTATTAATGGCGCCTGCCACAGTAGCGGCAATCATATTAGTGCTAATGCTGTTAATATACATGGAGTCCAGAGTGGCTCATTGATCTCCTAGTCAACGAGTGTGGGATGCCACGTATTGGGCATGCCATGGCAGTCATTGGGCAGTCAGGAAAACCTTGGGTGCATCTCAAATTGTGTGGTTTCTTGCAAGTGGCGGGCAAGTGGTTTGCACCGGTGAGCCGAAGTTGTGTCACGAAAATGAGTTTGCCGTCTCGCTTTTTATGTCTAAAAATTAATGCAGCTGAAAGGGGGGAGGAAACCCAAGGGTCAGCCCCCCTCCCCCCTCACTACTCCCATGATTATTGGTGAAATGAAAGCTGGACGTGGCTGAATGTTAAATAACGCCTGCATGCACTTTTGCTTATTAACGAGTCAGAGCGGGGATGCTCAAGTGCAGAGTCCCTGGCCGTGTAATGCTGCAGGAAAAGACGGCCGCTAATTGAATCTGGTCCGCTATCTGAGCGAAGGTGCCAGGGGGAGCAACGTTAAACATGTCTCAATTTCCTCACCAAAAAAATAAAATAAAATAAAATAACTGGCTGGTAGAGAGGTCTTGGGGGAGGAGGCATCTACAATCTCACACTGAAGGAAAGGATTGCTGTTTAAAGGTAATGGCCTAAAGATAATCAGCACCCTAACAACCCAAGTTTAGTCACCTGTCGTAGCCCATCACCAGCAAGGGACAGAAGCCCTGATTTTCTGCATGTTAGTCATGCTAACTAACAGTTGTGAACTGGTTTGAAGAGTTTTTAGCTCTGAAGAGAAGTGCTCCTCTCTGAAGAGTACTGATCCTAAAAACTGCAGGTGGGTGGACATGGGCTGGGCAGCTCTTTGTCTAGCAAGGTGGAGCTGCCTCCATTATTAGCACAGAGTAGCACCTGGATTGGATAAGGACTGGCTGGAGGCCTGGAGTGCAGACCACAGTACCCTCTTCTGGCAGAAGAAGGTATTGTTGCTCCAAAGCCATTGGCTGCTGTAGTGCCCTTGGCTGTGTAAGGGCTCTCTTTTTTGGAGTGCTTGCATCAGACATCTCATGCCTGTGGCAGTGTACACTCAGAAATGTATCACCCCATAAAAATCACCAGTATAAGCATAGTGAGGTGCTAATAGCCCTCCTTGCAGGACCATGTTGTAGCACTGATTGTCTCAATCAGTGGGGGGGGTAAAGTTGTTCAGACTTGCAGAAAATGCTAAATTGCAGCCAGCACCCTCTGTAAATTATTAAAGTAGGAGGCCAGCTGAAGCATGCCTTATTCCATGGGCTGAAATGGGCGGTGTGGTGTGTCGTTAGCAAGACACAGTTTCACATGTAGCGACTGTATGGCTGGCCGATTTGTGCATGCGTGGCTGTCCAAATGAGGGAAAATCTGGCATGTATAATGTATGAGAGAGTGTGTTAATGTAAAATTGTTTAAGTATTAATAATCCAGGGCTTAAATGAAAGAGCATTACTGCATCGCCTCAGATCAATGTGGGTGTAGGCGTTGCCGGGCACTGAGATCTGGGCTACTGCTCTGGCGTGGGGCTGGGCAAAAGTGATGATGAGGCTGACTGACCAATAGGGAAACCCTAAGAATGGTTCCTGGCAATCCGGCGTGCTTAATGTCCTTAGTAATTACTGTAGGTCCCCATAATTACTCCATAGCATCATCCACCCACCGTGCCACTGTTCCACAGAATGTGTAATGCTTCAGAGATGTGAGCACAATTCTAAATTAAATAAAGCTGTAAGGCAATCACACTTTTCAATCAAACAAGGTTTCATGTCTAATTACGCACTGTGAATTATACAATCTTAAAGGGCATGTGTAATAATATTTCTGCCATTAATGCTAATTCAGTTTGGAAATAGATTTTTTGCAGTGTGTAGCTATAGTCAATGTGATTTTTTTTATCATTAATGATTAACACTGTCATGAAGGAGCGTGAGTTATGTCTAGTGTCAAAATATGTGCTGGGGAAGAGAGGGGGCTACATTTACAGGAACCAAACAGATGTCTTAGTGAAAGGTGTAGACCACACCTTTTATTAGATATCACACCTGAATAGAATTTACAGTCTCTTGGCATCTTTCCAATCCCATCTTTTTTGCTGCATCCAGAGTTTTTATCTTTAGTCGTGGAATGTCTTGTACTATCGACGTATCAACTAGTATTCGTCCCGTACTTAACCGACGCCGCGGATCATCAAAGCTGCAAACCCCCCCAACAGAGTCGCCAGACCTTTCTCAGCCTGCTGGTCTCTGGCTGGTTCTGTCTCAGCCCTGAGTTGCCAGCATAGAATAGTTCCAGCATGCCCGCAGTGCCGCCTCCTCGGTGAGCCAGTGCAGTCCGTGGATGGGTCAAACTGTTTACGGGAAGAAAGGGAGCGATTATGTAATGCTGTCTTACGTCATTCACAGCGCGGTCTGCTAACGTACAGTGAATAACACCGAAGTGGCTCTTACCCATTCTGTTTTCGCACCCGCCTCTCTGTCCATTGTTAGGAGAAAATGGAATGGGCACTGTTCAGCGTGCGCCTCCCAAAGCAGTCCTTTCACCTCCCGTGTAACACACCGAGCACCCGTAGAGCGTTGCGTCATACCTTTCAGCGCGTTCCTTTGTTTTTGTTTTTTATTTTTTAAATGCGCTTGATTTTTAAGTGCGCACACGGTAAACGCTGAAACAATGACGTTATGAGAGCCAGAGAGGTCCCGTGGAGGGCCTGCGCTTCTCTGCGCTGCAGTGAAAAGTGGTTTAATCGGAAGCGCGCCCACGCACTCAGGTGGATGGTGAAGCAGCCGTCTGGGTATCTGAGTTCATCCGCTGACACCCGGCGATAAAACAGAAGTGCGGTCCTTGTTGACTGAGCGAGAGAGAGAGAGAGAGAGAGAGAGAGAGAGAGTGAGTGGGTAGGCAGAGGGTGTTTGTCAACTGTAAGATCCAACACTTTTTACCGTGTGCACATGCTTAGGTTTTTTAGGTGAAACCCCAGGTAAATCCCCCCAGCTTTTTTTAGTATTGCAGCTCTTTGCGTAGCTCAGTCTCTATGTGTTCTTCAGGGGATCCTCTGATTGATCAGTTAGGGTTATTCTGAATCATTTACCATGTGCTCTACAGAGATAAAATGGAATAAGTCCACTCTGATGTATGTTTACTCCTATTTGAATATTTTCGACAATCACCATAGAAGTACCGTTGGTACGTATTCCTAAAGTGACTGCTGCTGTGATTATAAGTGCTACATCTTCTGTGTAGACTTAGGACGGCCATACATACAGCTTTTATGCATCATCACATTCTGTCAGAGCAGACACATTGTAAGATGTTCTTGTAGAACTGACTGAAAGAATAATATAGTATAAAAATTGTATATTTACTAAAAATATATGTTGTGCTTCTGTATAGGGGCATCGTAGAGTTATGAGCTGGATCTGTATGTTTCTTTTTGAATGCTTGATGAGGATATGTAGCCAGCACTTGCTATTCGGAAACATCGAAGAAAATAAATCATTCATCGATACACAGAATTCCTGGTCTGTCTAGTAATGAACACAAATAACAAAAGTTTAGCGTTTTTCTGTCTACAGCCCACACTAAATGTGTTGTTTAGGTGTACCTCACTTTGTCCACTGGATGGCAGCAAAGGACCGTGTACAGCACCGAATAATACTCAGTATTGCTGTGTGGGCAGAGAGACAGGAGTTGCAACGGCTCCTCGAATCACCGCCAACCCACCATGCACTTAATAATGCTAATAGTACCAGTAATAATTATAGAGTGTATTTACAAAACGCTTTTAAACGACCCAAAATAAATAAAAATAGACAAACAATACAGCGGTAGAAAATGTACTATGGACTAACAGAAGATAAAAAATGTCATTAGAACAATTAAAGTGTTAAAAGCAGAAAAACTGTCAAACAGCCCTTAAAGGGTTAGGGCCATAGTGATCACGCCATAGTGATTCACTCTCTTAGTCTCTTTTCTTTGGTGTGTGTTGATTGGACAGAAGGCGCAAGGAGAGCTGCGGAGCTGTGAGTGGTTTCTGAGGCGGCTGGTGTGAACAGCATCTTTAAGGTGCTGACCTTTTCCCCTCCCTCCCTCTCCTCCTCTCCCCCTCTCCCTCTTGATCCCCCCCCCCCCCCCCCCCCCCCCCCCCGCCTGTCTGGCTCCCTCTCTTCCTCTCGCAGATCACCGGGGCCATCCTCCTTGCGGTTGGAGTATGGGGGAAGTTGATGCTGGGACCCTACATCTCTCTGATCGCTGACAACTCCACCAACGCACCCTATGTCCTCATCGGCACCGGCACCACCATCATCGTCTTCGGCCTGTTCGGCTGCTTCGCCACCTGCCGCGGGAGCCCATGGATGCTCAAGCTGGTGAGATAAGCAATCCGGGCATTATGACATCATAAGAGGTTTACTGATAAGAGCCTTGCCCAGGCTAGTCATCCTGCCAACAGTCTAGAGCGTGCCTAGGGCGGTGTCAGGTCTGGTCTTGAGCTCTCCGAGAGTCTCTGATTCCACTACAAATTCTGGAAACTATTCTATGCATTGTCTCCATTTGTCTGCTTTTTAGGACCACCTGGCACAACCTGTATTATATAAACTACTGAACTGGAGATTCATTCATGCATTCATTCATTCATTTATTCAGCTCGTCTTGCACATTTTGAGAAACTACTGACAAATTCCCAATCAGAATTTGAACTGATAACCCTATGAGGATGAGTCATGAATGCAGGTCCCATTTTCTTATAACTGTGCCCCTTACTTTTGTGTTGGTTAGTTGTGATGGTCCAGTCGCAAAAATCATGTCAAATGTGTAGTTCTGTTGGTAAGTTGTCACTGGTCATTTGTATCTAGCATTGGCTCTTGCAGGAGCACCACCACCCCTCTCTTAGAATAAATAAGTTGAGACCTGAATCACCAACCATGGGCTTGGGTGGTCTTCATACTGCGGGGAAGTGGTGTACGCCCCCCCTGTAGTCAGGGTGCTTCTAAATGGTTACAGTTAAGCTACAGTTGACATCCTCACTACACGTCATTACACAGTGCCATAGGCCACAGGGGAGGCGGGCAGCGCTGAGGAAATGAATGGTATTAACAAACGCGGGGCTGTTACTGAGCCGCTGGGAGCATCAGCACAGTCACTTCACGTTCTCTATCTCTCTCTCTCTCTGTTTCCCTCCCTCTGTCTCACGCATACTCATTCCTCTCACTCCCTCGCTGTCTCATTCTAATTGGGCTCTCTGGCATTTTGATTTTTCACATCACTCTCTGTGAGTGTCTGACAGTGCAACAGCAGCTGGCCTTTACAAGGCACAGTGTGAAGGAATCCTTCATCCCGCATACTGCGCGCTGCTGTCCTCACACACACGCAGGTATGCACAGACACATACACACACACACAACCACACACAGACACCGACGTTCAGACATACACGGATGCAGACATACACACGGACAAACACTCACATACGCACGCATTCTTGACACCCCCCCACCCCCCCACCCCAAATGAATGTGTCAGGATCAGGGCTGCAGATAATGAAATTCACTTGAGCAGCACAGGAGGTGCAGACCGAAGGGGGAATATGATGCCTGCCGTGGTGCGGTGTCAGTCTCTGCAGCCCATGTTGGAGTGTGCATGTCACGCTGTCAATTCTGCTTCCCTGCAGTATGCCATGTTCCTGTCCCTGGTGTTCCTGGCAGAGCTGGTCGCTGGCATCTCCGGCTTTGTCTTTCGTCATGAGGTGAGTGTCACTGTCCACTGTCTTAGAGGCAGACTGAATCATGGGTACCCAGAATTCATTGGGGTGGCCACCATCTGTCTCACGTCAGCAACAGCTACTTAAGCAACATAATGCCTTCCGAACAACACTTTAAATCAGGCAAACTGCAGACACAAATCAAGAATACAGGACAGCGTATTGGTAATCGGCTTTATTTGAGAGCGGTTGGCACTGAGTTCCTGTGTGAGCTCCTGTGTGTGACTCTCCCCTTTCCCTGCAGATAAAAGGTACCTTCCTGAGGACATACAATGATGCGGTGCAGAACTACAATGCCCAGGACGAGAGGAGCCAGGCCGTGGACAACGTCCAGCGCAACGTGAGTACCATGGAGAGGCGGGAGTGAGCCGCAAGACACTCATTCAGTGCAGGCAGTGGTGTGAGGAGGCTTGCAGCTGTAATGCTGCTGGTTTGATTCCCAGGTGGGGAACAGTCGTTGCTGCCTTGAGCACGGCACTTAACCCAGAACGGCTTGGGTAAATATCCAGCTGTATAAAATGGATATGTAAAGGATACACACATACACACACCCACACACAGACAAGCATGCACACACACGTGCACATACAATCGATACATAAGCTATGTAAATCACTCTGGACGAGAGTGTCTGAGGTACAGGGGTTTTACAGAGCACTCCGTTTAAATTCATCCCTCTCTCTCTCTCTCTCTCTCCCTCTGTCTTTCTGTAGTTGCGCTGCTGTGGAGTGCTGAACTACACCAGCTGGTTCACTAGCGTTTACTATCCCTCCAACGGATTTCCTGTCAGCTGCTGTGCCAACCTCTCTGACTGCAACCCCCAGGATCTCCGCAACGCCACTATCGCACCCACCAAGGTCCACCAGCAGGTCAGTGACAGGCACAAGAATGGACAAGGTCACTGTAAGACTGTGACACCGCAGGGGTCGCAGCCAAGAGAGATCCAAAAGACATAACCGGGATACAAAAAAATGGGAGTCAAAAACTGGGCTCAGATTTCATGTAACATGAGACTTTTCATCCCCGAATTAACCCCCAGTACATCTCATTAAATACAATGAGGTGTGTTGCTGATAATAAGGATGTAGGGGTGCAGATCTTTGGCGTGGAGTCTGACGGAGGGGCTGCACCTTGCTGTGGGTTGAGGTTCTCTATCGCCCCTTTTTGGGCATCATACATAGGAATAGAAACAAGTGGGAGACAGGGGAAGGATACCACAAACAGATGACACAAAAAAGGAATTGGGGAGGGGGTTTTTATATCTGAGGACGGGACAGGTTTTTTGATTGTTTGGAGGATTGTCTAAAAATTCACCCCCCGACTCTTTGTTTGGAACTTCAATTTTTTCTACAAGTCAGCTTGTCCCGTATGTTAGAGGTTTGGAGCCCTCTGTGGTGGCGGAGCTGGGCTTTCAGGCTGACAGCAGCGCAGCCCGCCCACCCATATCTCAGCGGAGCGCTAACACCGTCTGAGAGCTAACAAGACCCGCGAGGCGTGCCGATGCTGTCGACGAGAGAAACATTCTATCACCCCTCATTATCGCTGAATACCATTAGCGTTTCTCTTACCCAGAGAAATGTAGTCCTTTCTCTGTCTCTCCCTTTAAATGGGACTTTCCCCTACACCTTGTCCTGAGCAGATAGCCTTGTATGGTGGTGTGTGGTGGTATGGTTCGCACTGGTCCTCAGTAATAGTGCAACACTTGCATGAATGGAGCATGTGCTGGTAAGCTGCACAAGCTGCACTGAACACAGCCGCCAGCTAAGCGGGTGGTTAATGACGTCACCTGTTACACGCTAACGTGCTCTCTCCATCACAGGGCTGTTACGAGCTGGTGACGTCCTTCATCGAGACCAACATGGGCATCATTGCGGGGGTGGCGTTTGGAATCGCCTTCTCACAGGTAAGCGGCAGTTGTGGCGGTGCTCACTGTCCCATAAGGACAGGCCAGGTTCAGTACCAGGGGGTTTCCTCCGTGCTGCGGAGGATACGGCAGGGGAATAGCCGCAAACGATTTGGCCCCATTGATCTGCGAGATCGTCTGGGGAGATTGCTTTCTGCCATCACGATGCTCAATCGTTGATCCCAGACAGGTAGTACACCGATAGCCGCAGCGCTGGTTAGGGGGTCGATAGCGGCTCGTCGAAGACCTGCTCTGTTTGACGGACGTTGTTTCCGGAGCCTCGCGGACGCGGAGAGGCTTCGGCTGAAACCCGGGGTAAAAGAGGAGAGGAAATGCGGTCAAATGCGCTTGCTCTCTCTCTTGTGGCACCTCAATGACATGCAAATTTATTCCACCCCGCCGCGGTCGGAGGCGCACGAGAAACCTCCGCGGCTGAGGGGCCTGTGACGGTTTGAAAGGGGGCCCGCGCGGTTTGTTATGCAGCGGCTCTCTCGGCGGCGGTGTGGCGGTGAATACGGAAGCAGTCTGCGGCGCGGTCTCCCTGCGTGCTTATCGCGGCCTCCCTCGCCCGCTCGCCGCGCAGAGGCCCGCGGGGTCTCAGCCTGGCCAGCGTGCCGCTTATCCCCGCCCCCCCCTCTCTGCGTCGCTCGGGGCCCGGGTCCATCGCGTCCGCTGGCCGCCGCACGGCGAAACGCGCATTCCTCCTCCCCCCCGCTCCCCCTCCTCTCGTCCCCCTGGCTCCACTCTCCCTGGGTGAACAAAGTGCGGGGGCAGGCCCCCCTCGCTGCGCCCGGCTCGGCCAGCACGCTCCATTACCCTGCTGGCGCCTCGCGCCTAATGGGGCTGCCGGGGCCGTTAGGAGTCACGTGGCCCACCACGGCGCAAGCCCACCCCCCCCCATCCCCCCTTCCCCCTCCCACCCCTTCTTTCCGAATCCCCGAGCCATTAATTGAACTGTAAATGTTATCAGGAATAAAAGGCAAGGGAGATCAATGACACCTATTAAAGGCAGCCCCCTGTTCTAATGCGCCTAATCCCTCTTCACAGTGCCTGACGGGGCCCAGTCCTGGGGGACAAGGGTGGGCCATGGGGCCAGGGGGCCGGCCTGGAGGGGGGGGAGGCGGGCGCCGGGCGGAGAGCAGGCCTCGGGACGATCCTCCTTCTGTTTTAATTAAAAAAGATGTCAGAGGAATTAATCTTACCCGCCGCCTGTGCACCGCTGGTGGTGTAATACAAGGTGCCTGTAGCTGACGGAAGGGAAAAAAACCCCAATCATTTTAATTAGCGCGAGGGGATTTAATTGCCATTTTCTCAGGGTAGATCGAAGCTTTTGTAATTAGGAACTCGCAACACCATTTTTTTAATGGCTTCTCGTATTTTTTTGTTTGTTTTATGCCTTGATGTTAAATGCAAGCTGTACATTTTAGGGGGGGGGGGTGGTTACCGATTTGAGCCCTGGGGGGCCCTGTGTGTTTCAAAGTGTGAGGTCAGCAAGGCTGTGGGCTTTAGCTGTCTGCGCTGTCAATTACAACGCCTCTCTTTCTCTCTCTCTCTCTCTCTCTCTCTCTCTCTCTCTTTGTCTCCCCCTCTCTCTCTCTCTCACTTTCTCTCTGTCTTCTTTACCCATGCACTCTCTCCCCTTCTCCCTCACTCTCTCTTTCTCTCTCTTGCTCTCCCTCTTTCTTTCTCCCCCCTCACTCACTCTCTCTCACTTTCCCTCTCTCTTCTTTGCTCTCTCTCTCTGCAGTTGATCGGCATGTTGTTGGCCTGCTGTCTGTCGAGGTTTATCACTGCCAATCAGTATGAGATGGTGTAGCAGTGAGACAGCAGGTGAGTATTGACTCCTCATTCACACGTACACCAGGTATGGGAATGCACTCACGCCATTGTATCAACTCTTCTGGATGAGATGGCACAGCATTGTGCGAGTAGGTCTCCCTAATACTGAGTCTCACCGATATACATCCACACAGCACTGATACATGTTCCCACTGCACTGATACACATGCCCACTGCACTGATACACATCCACATCCACAGAACACTGACACACGTCCACACAGCACTGATACATGTTCCCACTGCACTGATACACATGCCCACTGCACTGATACACATCCACATCCACAGAACACTGACACACGTCCACACAGCACTGACACACGTCCACACAGCACTGATACATGTTCCGACTGCACTGATACACATGCCCACTGCACTGATACACATCCACATCCACAGAACACTGACACACGTCCACACAGCACTGACATACGTTCCCACAGCACTGACACACATCCACAGAACACTGACACACATCCACAGAACACTGACACACATCCACAGAACACTGACATACGTCCACACAGCACTGATACACGTTCCCACAGCACTGACACACATCCACAGAACACTGACACACATCCACACAGCACTGACACACGTCCACACAGCACTGATACACGTTCCCACAGCACTGATACACATCCACACATCACTGATACACATCCATACTGCACTGATACATGTTCCCACAGCATTGATACATGTTTCTGCTGCACTAATACATTTTCCATTCAATCTGCTGGGTTACTTGGACTGCTATTCACATATGAAAAGGGCAAAAGCAGATACAGCAGATATTTATTACTTTTTTCTCTTTCTTCGTGTTCCTTCTTTTAAATGTATTGTACGCATTTATGTATGTACATGTATTTGCACATATGTGTGTAAATGTAGCCTTGCTATGTGAATGTGCGTATTATATGCTTTTTAATTCATGCCAATAAAGCATTTTTGAATTTGAATTGACAACAGAAAAGCAAGGAAAGACCGAGAGAGAGAGAGAGAACAGAAAAACAGGGGGAGAGAGAGAGAGCAGATGAGAAAAGCAGGGAGGGAGAGAGAACAGAAACGCAGAGAGAGAGAGAGAGAGAGAGAGAGAGCAGAGGAGAAGCAGGGAGAGCGCAAGAGCAATGGACCTGCCACACATGGCTCTGATATGGAAATGGAGCCTGTGATGAGGGGAGAGGAAAACACCACCAGACTGGAGATTAATTATTGAAGCTGCCTGCTGTCTGAGTGGCAGAGGCATGGTGTGTGCGTGTGTGTGTGTGTGTGTGTGTGTGTGTGTGTATGCATGCGTATGTGTGTGCGTACATGCACAAGTGTGTACAAAAGTATGTGTACATGCATGTTCACATGTACTTGTGTGCATATGGGTGCGCATGTGTGTATGTGCGTATGTGCATGCATGCACATATGTGAATGTCTGCGAGTACAAATGTGAGTGTGTGTGTGTGTGTGTGTGTGTGTGTGTGTGTATGTGTGTGTGCGCACACGAGTGCATGTGTCTGAATGTGCGTGCTGTGTATGCACGTGTGCTGGTGTAAGTGTGTGTGCGCGCTTGTTTGTATGTTCATGCTGTGCCTGTGCATGTGCGCATGTGCGTGTGTGTGTGTGTGTGTGTGTGTGTGTGTGTGTGCGTGATAACCACAGAGTTGCCTGGTTATCACTCGCTCACACCTTCCCTCCAGTCTCTCTAATTGCCAGGCCTTGACAGCACTGCTCAGGATTATAAATAATGCTGTTTGCCTCTCAATTAACTCTCCGATTTATTACGTTCCGTCTGCGGGGGCTGGCTGCTATGATAATGCTTTAAAGTGGCAGGCCCGCTCCCCTCCCCCTCCCCCCTCCCGCCTCCTCCGCTCAGACGCTCTGACGGACGAGGTCCTGAACCGGGGCGGAGCAGATGGGAGAGATCACCAGCGCTCCGCGGGGGGTCAGGGGGAGGGCGTGTGTGTGTGTGTAGGGGGGCTTGTTTAAACAGCCAGAACAGAGCACAGATGTGGAGGTCTACAGGGAGGCAGCCAGAGAGAGGAGCGTGCTGAGCCGTCCCTAGTTTTCCCCAGATTTTCCAAGTCACTGCATGCAACCACCGGCCACATGTGGAAGATGCTGCAAAGGCAGCCATGGAAGCAGAGCTGTGAGAGGATGTAAATCAGAGCGGCGGAGTCTGAACACGTACAGGCTGGTGGTGAAGGGGGGGGTGGAAGTGTATCACGACAGCAACAGGCAGGCGGTGCACAGGGCGGGGGGTGTGGTGCTGGCACACAGGCGATACACAGGGCGCACGTGCCAAGGTGGGCTCCCCTGTGGTGAGCGCAGCTCCACTATGCAGTCGGACAGCGACGGCAGCTACCAAACGGAGATAGCGCCGCGCTAAGTAGACCCTCTCTCACCATGAGAGACAGATCCAGCCTCTCCAACCCCTCCCTCGCCTAGCATCTGTCAGGGCCCTGATTCAGGCTTTGGAGTCCTGCCACTGCCACAGACGAATGGCAGTCCAGCAGCCGCCTGTAAGAGCCAAGAAAGGCAAGGGCTGAGCAACAGCCCCCTGCGTTTGTCACTCGTAACCCGAGTGTCTGGGGGTAGTCCTGCCGACACAGGCACAAGCTGTCACAGAGGAAGTTCAGCATGACACAAAGGGATGCACGCACAGATACGTACAGATACATGCAAATATACATTCTCAGACAGCCAGATACATACAGTCACACACACAGATACACACATACACACGCGCAGATATACACACATAGCCACACACGTACACACCCACAGATTTATACAGAGGTGCACTCACAGGCACACATTAACACACACGCACACACAAATACACATACACATACGAAGACCCACATACATACACACACACACACGCAGATATACACACATAGCCACACACGTACACACCCACAGATTTATACAGAGGTGCACTCACAGGCACACATTCACACACACACGCACACACAGACATACATGTGTACACTTACACACACACACACACACACACATTCCCATAGACACGCATTCACACACACGATTGCATATACACTCAGACACGCACGCAGACACTCCCTCCCTCCCTTTTCAGCACACACTCTCCAGAGAAGGTCCCCTCCCACATGCGCCTGGAGATCGTTGTCTGATCATGTTTATTATTATCTTTCAGGATGATGAAGAGGAGGCATACGTCACCTTGGATGGCTGAGGAGAGGATACTCCCAGAATGCTAGCACACTCCATACTTACATCTCCTCTCTCTTTTTCTCCCTCTCTCTTTCTCCATCCCTCCCTCTCTCTCCCTCTCTTATTTGTAAATTATTGTAGTGCATCATTCCTTAACACGCAGTTGTGCCATGAAAACAGTTTTTCTTTCTTTACTGAGCTTAACTTCACAGAAAAGAAAAGACGAGCACACCAACTTTTCAGCAAAGGCCTCGCTCCCATACGTATAGCACTTTCATGGATGTGCATGCAGCGCAGAGACTCTTAGTGTCCACTCTTTCATTTTAAAGCATTTGACCATGTTTCTAAGAAAATGTAAAAAAAAACTAAACAAACAAAAAAGTGGCTTTAATATGTTTGTTTTCATCTTTTCAGCCCCAGTTTACCGTACGGTGATAATATATAGCTAGAGATACTTGAAAACAAAAGGATACTCATTTTAAAGATGTGATGTTTGATGGGATTTGTAGTCCCTGATATATATAAAAACTACAGATGTTTTTTTTTCCTTATTGAAACATACCACATATGCTTTTTGCTGCTATAAGGAGTACATTTCAGCAACCTGTTTCAGAATTAATACTGCTCAAAATGAACTGTGCCAGTGGCTTTCAATGGATGTGTTTGTGTTGCTTTTTTTAAAACCTTTTTGATTTGTCTGTGTTCAGTTGGGTCCAGTGCTCAGTGACCTCTGCCATTCTGCCTCCATGCCCCCACATAAGTTCTTTAGGGGTTTTTTAAGATGTCCTTGGCCTGAATGCAGAGTCTTAATTAGAGGCATTGAAGCATTGTTCAGTGTTTTGCATTTCCTGTCCACGCTTACACTGAGTCACCCCTCTTGTGTCTCAGTGTTGTGATTCAGCAGTGGCCCGAGGCCTTAACGCCGTACTCGGCTACACTCTACTGTGCTTTTGCTGTACTTTACCTGTATGTTTGTACATGTTCCCTAATGTATCTATTGTAATCTGCACAGCCCGCCCTGAACTGGGTCAGCGCTGCGCTCTGGTTTTGATTAGGGCCGTCTCATTCGCGGGATCTGTAGAGAGACGAGGCGGGGCCGGATCTTTGTTCCCCGACAGGGAGAGACCTGGAGGAGCTAACGAGACAGCCAGCCTCATTGTTATCAGCGGAATCACTCATTCCGCAGGGGCTGATTGTGCGCAGGAGGATTTTTAACACTGTAATCAGTGTCAGTGTCGACGGGGAGAGAGCGATGGCGCGGCGGAGCCCTCCCCCATTATCCCGCCGCCGATTCTCATGCAAATGCCTCCCGCCTCGAGCGGCGGAGCCTCCGGGGCACAACGCCCCGCGCGCCGAAGCGCTCGGTCCAAAAAAGGGACGTCTCGCGTCTCCGCCCATCGGAGCCCTCCGCGGCGGGAACGCCGCGATGGGGATGGAGAGGGGGAGCTTCCCAACCTCTTGCTCACACGTCCGCTGTTGCGGTGCCCTTGTAAGCGGCGGGCCAGAAACGGGGCCTGTTTTCCACCTGCTTGCCCTCTCTTCAAGCTCTAACTGAGAGACAAGACCTGGGCAAAAAGTGATGTCACTGCATTGTTAAATACACAGCAGCTATGGCTCCTGAGTAGCTCAGCAGTTACAGCGCTGGCCTTGAGTGCAAGCTGAGCTCTACTGGTCGAACCAGCCATGTCTTTAACCGAAAACGGGGTTAGGGTAGGGCTGGGTATGTCAGCAGGGGCTGCACCCTGTGATCTGTCAGGTGGCTGCAGGTTGCCTGGATGATGTCAGCGAAGCTGGGCCCGTCCTCCAACAGCGCTTAGTTCACCTGAGGAATAGACTGAATTTCCCATCCTGCACCACGGCAAGGCTGTTCTGCCCTTTCCTTAATCCCTAGCCTAGGCAGCATAAAGAGTCCAGACTTTGAGACTTATTCGTAGTTGGAGTGCGTGACAAGGAATGGAACTGCCTGCTGCATGCAGTGTAGGATTTAATGGTGATGAGGAAGTCTCGCACCCTGAAAAACTCTAAAAATTATTTATTTTTTTAAAGGTCCCAAAGGGACTGATTTTCTGTAATTATCATTTAACACATTCTCTAAATAACGAATAAATAAACTCCAGAGCTGTCAGCTGTCAGGGTCTGAGATCTCCCTGAGCTACAGGGCCCTGAGGGGAGGGGGCGTTAGGAAGCAGGGGCGAGAGGGGGGTGGGGGGCAGTGTGGGCGGAGAACACTGAAGTCACTGACATTGTAACTTATTTAATAATACTGTGATGTGCGTAACTCAGGCTGGGGGATATTCAACACACAGCCCTTTGTACTCTCTGTATATGTGTTTATTGCCTTGTTTTTGAAGTTGTCACGGCAGATGCAGCGGTTTCATGTGTGTGGTGGATCAGTATTGCAATTAAGTCTAGAAAAAAATACATTGTAGAGGCTAGACCAATCACACAATCCAAAGCTGAACAAGCAGAATAAGAAGACTTTGTATAGACTTTTTAAAACCGTCATCACCAGCTAGCATGCCAACAACATATGTTGATATTGTAAACAATTGTGATCTCTGTATTAATAAATGGGTCATTAAAAATGCCACTCGTTTGTCTTTCATTCCACATCCAAGTGTCTGCAAAATTGCAACATCGTGAAAGGAAGTTAGGGGACCAACTTAATGAGATTGTTTTTGAAAAAGGTGAATATTAACACGTTGATCATGCTGGGAGACTTAGGGATTTGTACTGTCCGACCTCTGACGTGCTGATGAAAGTATGTGGCAGCACTGAGTGCATAGTGTGTGCACAAGAAGGGGTCTGACGAGGAACCGTTTGAGGGTTAAGTTCCCGAATCTGACATCCAAAGATGAGGTATGGAGTTTCCTATTGCAATTCCCAATTGATTTATGTTCTTACAGCACTGAGTCAATTCTTTAACATCAATTAACGAAATGGCATTCATTGAAGTAAATCTAATGCCACCGAATAATTGAGCGGTTGTTCTGCTGTCGCCCCCCGAAGTCTCACCCACACACACACTTAAAAATAGGACGGAAAACACCCAGATTCATAGGTGCGGTCGTGAGGTTTCAATGTGTGAATTTTTTTTTTTTTTTTTGCTTTTATGGAGATGGAGATGGATGGAGCTGTTAATTTATTCTGGAACGTGATATATTAATGAGTCTGGATGAGTCAGAAAGTTTACATGTGCCAGAAAAATATGATATGATTTGATACTTAATCATGCTCGTGTAGGCTATGGGTCGCATTCCCCTTAGCTGTTCGGACAGGTAGGCTGCTCTAAAGTTCTATTCATTTCAAAGTAATTATTTCTGCCGAGTTTGCACTTCGTCTCAGGAGATGCCAATGATCAATGGCTTGTTTAACAGACTAGCTTGCAATAAAATATGTTATTGCGTTTAATTATGGTTCTTCAAGACAAAGTAGCCATGGAAACCCCGGGGAAGGCAAAACGGTTTGCATTCAGTTGTAACTTAATTTCAACCTTAAAGTTTCACTTCCCCCGTTATTCTTTATGCCTTTCCTATGACGTGCATCAACAAAAGACACATCGATATACCCTGATATCATCTCCTGCGTTGTTTGTTGGTGTAAATATCATTTACAGCTTTTTTCTTTCATTAAAATTATAGCTTCCTAATTTTGTTATTGAAATTTGATTACCACGCACCTTTACATGTGATTTCTGTGTCCTGTCAGTCGTTCTGATACTAAATGTGCGGTTCTACACCAGTCCCGTACTGCGCAAATACTGAAAAGACAGCCTCGAACAAGTTGGTGCTGGTTTGCATACCGAGTCGCGCAAACAACCATTAACAACTGCTCCAGAGGGGGATTAAGAGCTGCGTTTGACGCTCCTGTTCGTAACCGTGCTTTGTGTGAATATCAGCCTATGAAAGGCGGAGAAGAGGAACTCGCAACCGTATAGAAGCACCGGGTGACCTTGGCCTTTAAATCTATAGCTGAGCGTCAGTCAAGCTCTGAGCTCAACAGGCCAGGTACGCCACTTCGCGTGCGAAAGGCGGGCAGGTAGGCGCTTTCCGCAGCCCGGATGTGTCCGAGATTCAAGTCCCGCTACCAATACGTGAAGCTGCGAGGACCTAATTGTTTTCGTCAATGCCCGTGCGGATAGGCGGCCGCCTGCAGAACTCCACTAGGCCTACGGGGGTCCACACCTACATACGGTTTCTTAAATGGCTCTGTCATGCAATGCTAAGGACAGCACAGTACGCGTGTGAAAAGCGCTGACAGTGCATTGTAGGTAGTGATTTATTTACGAGTTAATCGATCGTGATGTGTCCCTCGAAGAATTTACAGCTTTTGTCTAGTGTTCAGTGTTCGTGTTGGTTGACTCGGGTGGCTGTTTTTTTGTACAGCCCAAGCACTACAGATGAAATTAGGCTATTTAAGCACACTTGTTGAGTGCAGAAGACTGAAATATCACACGCCTGATGAATAATGTCTTCCCTGTCATTTAATACGGTAACAGGCTTCAGTGTGGTTCTATAATTGCTCTGAACATAGGGAGCATTTCAACTGAGCCAAAAAAACTGTTGTATAGACCTACTTGCGAATTACTTCCCAGTTTTCCCCCAAATTTCCCTTTTTTCAGTAATTATTTTTATCAATAGACAACAAAGAGGGTTCGTGACTGGCTGCGCAATCGAGGGGTGACAATTCACTTTAGAGTTCAGGTTCTTTTAAAAACCACTAGATGGCAGTAATATATCAATGAATTACGTAACGGTGCACGATATCCTGTGCGCTGCAAGTGTTCCGATTTCAGAGCGCTTGAATCTGCAACCTCGCAATGCGGTCATAATGACAATAAATTGAATGTTGATAACTTTTCTTATTGTTCCGTTACGCACTATAATACTTGAAATATTGATTTCTGTGTAATAAAACGTAAGTAAAGTGAATGCAAATAATTAATCAATTCCTATCTAATTAAACAATAAAATTAACATTTGTAATGCAAGACTGAGAATCCCCATACTATTATTAACAACTGCTGTCACGTATTTTTCACGTAGGCTGAGTGTAATTGTCCGTGAAGCAGAAGCTCAGTGAATGAACAAGCCAAAGGAGGTTGTTAACGGGTGAAAGGGCGGCGGGCTGGTCCGGGCCGGTCTCATGAGCTGGATAGTGTTCTGACAGGCCTCATCAGTTTGCTCCGCGCCGTGAGCGCTGGGAGAGGGCAGGCAAGTGCACCCCCCGCCCGTCCCTACGCTTGATCACTCCCTCTTGACACAGCAGCGGGAGCCAGCATTAACAGCGCAGAGATGGCGAGGAGCCTCACACGCTGATGTTACCCTTGCATCATTTGCATGCAAATCTATCGTCTTCCCTTTAATTTATTTTTTTCAATTCTGTATGCCGCGTGTATCAGGGCAGCTAGCATTTACAACGCAGCTTCTCCCGAGCCTAAATGACCAAAGTCCTGAGCATTTTCACGAATGCTGAGTGCTTTCCGCGTGGTGTAGGTTCCGTTCTTCGGATTTATTCACACCGCGCTCCCACATTTCGCCAGTGTTGTAAGGTTTTAACGATAAGAATATCGCATAGCCTAGCTGATGTTTGTTTTCATTTCGTCAACACCACATCGCTATGGTTACATCGCACGGGATTTAAACGCTTGATTTTACAGCTCCCTCCCGCATTTGTAAAAGCATTCTACTGTGAAAGCAATTGTCTCCTGCTTCGCGTCCCCGACATCTGTGCCAGTCCAGGTCCGTATATAAATGAAACATGGGAGGAAAGAATTACTAAAGATAGGAATCTGTAAACCAGGGACACAGCTAACTGGGATTCTAATCTTGTTAATCAAATTACCGCATATTAGCAGTCTGTAATCATTGCGTGAGCAGGCTCGCAGCGCCTGGCGTCCCGGCTGCTAATGGAAGGGGAAAATTTCCTATTTGTGGAGATGGAGCTGCTTGTTATCGGGGAGGTCGTGGTGGTACGTTCGAGAAAAAACATACCTTCGCTTTGTCCTTTGCACACGTTATGGAGCTGGGCCTTTAATTCTGTTCGTTGCAGCGGTCGAAGAGCTCCAGGCATGGAATGGTTTACCTTTCATCTGGATGTTGTAGTGTCAGATAATGTTCGATACTTAAAATCTGCACATAACGCTCCGTTGTGTTGAAATTTAAGTAAATATCAAATTCGTATAAACCTATTTACCCTGTTCAATAGAACATTCTTTACCAGATTGCTATGGTCTTACATGCTTGTCTACAAGCATTTCAACTGTATGACAAGGAACTGTATAAAAACGATAAATTAATTTAGACACACAGCACCAATTACAATTCATTTGGCAGACGCTTTTATCCGATGCGACTTACAAGTGAGGTAGAGTACAATTATATGTCACAAACTGAGATCCCATATTTACCAGAAGAGCTATTCAGAGACCTGGTGCAGTATATATACATATTTATCATGTTCACCGTAACTAAGTAGTTTGAACAACAATGTATTTTGTGGGATAAACCTAAGAGGAGACCAAGAGGACCATTTCGACGAGGGAATGAGGTGGCACTCATGGGTCTGTTCACGGCTGTGACCCAATCACTGGTATAGGTCCTCTGTAGTATACGGCTGTTCTCATACCCATGTGTGTCCTTGCTCACTTGTTTTCATTCTTTTTATTTTAAAATCAATTTTCAATGCTGACGACACCAGCTGCAATCACAGGTCCCCGTGGCAACGTTGAAAAGGTTTCCAACGTGTGTTTAACAACGGTACAGCAGTAGAAGCACACTCATCAGAGTCTGCCAGACAGAGAAACCTCTCCTGTGTGTGTGTGTGTGTGTGTGTGTGTGTGCGTGTGCATGCGTTCAGATTCCTTAGTTGCTCCGCAGTGCTTTATTGCACCTGTAAAGACCCAGTTACGAGCTCTTTAATCCCTAAATCTTTAATAACCTTAGTCCCCTGTGGCACCGTCTGTGACACCGTCACTGACAATTACCCACTGATCTTCGTCGTTCACGGTGCCATTTCTTCTCCCCGGCACGTTGCTGGAGACAGCTTGCCCCATCCACAGTTAGCTGCTGCCGAACATTTCTTTTAGATGAAACATAAATCACAAAACGTTTTAAATGTTAGTGCTATACCTTAAAGATCAAATGATATTAAAGCTGAATCGCGCCTTTGAAGAAGTATCTTCCTAGTGTTATATTCGTCGAATCCAATTATTAAATATAGTTGTACACAATGAAATACCAATGTCATCGATCGAAACTCCCCGAACCTCTCGTGTCGGCAGGATTCAGAATCTATAGGGTTAACGCAGTCATGGTAGTTAGTCCGTGCAATTTGGCGGAAATCCAGTAACTCTAGTTTTTCCAGTTGGTCTAGTTTGGCCAGTGAAAACCAAGCCCTGCGCCTAAGCAACGGGCGAGCAAATCTCATTGGCTTAAAGCGAAGGTACGGTCGTGGGCTGATGCCCTCATTCATGAATATTCACAAGCGGCGCTCCGCTGTACGAGACGCGGCGTGTGTCAGAATTAGTGTTATTCTTCTAATTTGATTCGGTAGTGGGTTTAGCTCCATAAAGTTTCTGAAAAACGAGAAAGCGGGGAAGTCTGTTTGTCCGAGCACACGGGACATCCGACGAGTTTCCACTGTCAAGCTGTAAGACAATCAGCTTTTCTTAATAGGATATATTTGCTAAGTAGCTAACTAGCAGGTAGCCCGTGAATAGAAATTGATATGGGCATAATTTTGAATTTGCACTTAGCTATACACGTTATTGTTCTCAGAATTTTTGGACAGATCTTTCGCTTCAATATAGTCCATAAACTTGCCATAGCTCGGTTAGCAAGGTACGTTTATGCTCCTTGTCAGAATTGGTCTCTTACCTACTAAACTAGCTAGCTAGAGTTAGCCAGCCAGCTTGTTCGCTAAAAATTTAGCTAAATGCATCTTGGTGAAAGGCAAATGAATAGTCACGCCCTTAGCTAACGTTCTTCTGTAGTCGTTTAGCGGATTTTCCTCTTTCAGTGGTTAGCTTTTGAAATGCTTCCGTCACGTTACTTGACAAAATACACTAACTCTCCCCATGTCATTTCAGGTCGTTGGAATCCGGTTACGACCTGAAGGGAAAAAAACGTCGATGGACAGGTTTTGGGAACGCCCTTGCTCATCAAGCCACCTGCTCTATAAGAGGGGGCATGAGAACCTGAGTTCATAGCCACATCTGAAATAAAAAGAAGAAAATTGTATTCCAGGGACGGGCCTATTGTGTGAACACAGCTTGAAAAGAAGAACCGAATGCCCCCAGCAACTTCTCTACAGCGACAAGCTTGCCTCTTTTGAAGCCGATTATAAAAGGCACTTCAGTGCGCTGTCCAACCAACACGTAAAGAGAAGGGGACGACTCATTGTTTTGACTGAAAAGGACTGCACTGTGCTAACTACAATTGCTTTCCCAGCCCTGGTTGGTCCATTCAGCAGTTTTCGAGAAATTGGAGAGTCAAGCCTGCGTCTGTCAAAATGATGCAGATTTCAGATTCCTACAATCAGAAGAATTCATTGTTTAATGCCATGAATCGCTTCATTGGTGCTGTGAACAACATGGATCAGACCGTAATGCTGCCCAGCCTGTTAAGAGATGTACCGCTGGATGAAGAAAAGGAGGTCAGCGAAATCCGGTCACCCGGTAACGGGCCGGACGACTACCTCTACGACGGAGACATGTACAGTTACTACGTGTTGTTGAAATCCATCAGGAATGACATCGAGTGGGGGGTCCTGCAAGCCGACGAGAGGCGAAAGGACAAACTGGGGGTCAGTGCCCTGGAAATCTCCAGAATCGACCCCGAAGGCGAAGAGGAAGACTTGGAGAAACTCTTTCACTTCCACCTCAGCGGACTGCGCACGGTTCTGTCAAAGCTGACGCGCAAGGCGCACACCCTCACCAACAGGTACAAGCAGGAAATCGGGATCGGGGGCTGGGGACACTGAAACTCAGTCATCTCTCCTTCATTCGCCGGCGGAGATGTAATACCTCACTCTTGTGGGATGGAGTTGAATTTATGACAACCGATGATGTTCTGTTGAACTGAATGGAGAGACCCAGAGAAACTGGGCCGATTAAATGTTTTCGTGATATAGAGATTGCGCGGTATTAATCCCAGGGAAGAACTGTGCTTGACCTCTTCTGCTGTCGCCTTGAAGTAACTTTTTGCTCTGTTTGCACTACTGCTATTATTTGTACTATTATAGTTTTTACTACAAGTGTGTTACGCTCGTATTTCAGCCTATAGGTTGAGACGTGAAGGGCGTAGATATAAAGAAATCCTTACATGTAAATTACTGCTATGATTGCTTTGCCATGAGTTCGTGTAATCTACATGCAAACACATTTAATCACGTGTACTGCTGTATATTTCGGAGCTGAACCTTTCCGGTTGAGCTCGAACGCACAGAGATCTCTTATAAGTTTCCCACACGGGGAACAAGAATGTATATGTGGTCGTCTAATGACACTGGATACTCGACCACTGTGTAATTTACAAGAGAGTTTCCACTGCATACCGACTGTTATCTATCAGGATGAGGAGACTGCAGTGAAATTATAACACCAATTACCTCAATGTCCTAAAAAGTCTATGAACTGGAATGGGCTGATAATTCTGTAATTTTGTTATGGAGTAATGACGGGTTCCAGGAGATTTTATGAACATTATGAAATGGTGTAAATGATAACATCAGAGCTCATCATTTGTTGATTTTTTTATTATTATTAAAAATATATTGTTCAGAAAATAAACAATATTTATAAATGTCATCAGTCTGGTATGTGTTTTTTATTAAGTTTTTAAGCATCCAGCCTCCTGTTTCCCATCAATAAAAAAAATTAGGCATTGTCCTGCGTACACCCAGAGCATAAACCCTTTGATTTGGTCTTGACAAATGACCATGGAAACCATAATTTTAAAGACTGGCAGGGCAGCACATGGATGTGGAAATTGAGGGTGGACAGATATCTTTGTTCTGGAAGAGCACAAAATTTGCCTCCAAAGTGAACCGTTCAAAATTGCAGAAAGTGTACCTGCCATTTCAATTGCCTTGCTCTGCACATGGTAGGAATCTTCTTTGCTTCTATTTGTTAATGATAGTCATCATGTTTATAAATTCTTTAATAAGAGTTGTAGCAGTTGTTGATACTATGGGATTTCATCCGCCATTTGTTAACACAAACATAACAGGTTTGAAGCAACAGACTGATATCCTTCAAATCCTTAACTAATATCCTTCAAAACGCACTTGAGGACAAGTGTAACGTGCACATTTTGCTTTGAAAATCACAGTGATGACATTCTTGTGCTTAATTTGCCTGCCTTCTAGAAAGATCCAGCTGACACAAGATTATTCCTATTAGATAACCACAAAGGAATGCAGTTGAACAACAATCCAGTGAGTTGAGGTAGTCTGGCCTCCTATTCCAAACTTGAGATTGTACCACAGATTTCTAAGGGGACACTTTCGGGTGAACGACATTCTCTGCATGCCATGAAAAAGGATATGAGCAATACAAAGACAACTTTGACACTGACATGTACAAGCCATAACTTGGCAAGAGTCCAGGTTGAGGAATTTTTGTGAGTATGCAAAGTACATGTCGATTTTTGTGTTTACTGTCCCTGTAATGTGTTGTTCATTTGATGACAATTCAGCAGTGGCACTGAGTAGGTGCTTCGACTGCCTTGCATGATTTTCACATGGAGTTGCCATCTTAATGCACTGACCACATGGGATGTCCTACACTGGAGCTTAAGGTGAAACACACTGCATACTTACAGTCCAGCTAAAGTCTGAGTGACAGTCATAGAATTTCTGTGCTCCTTGTGGTTGGTGTGTCATTTTTCCAGCACTTAATAGTCACACTTCAGATATTTGATCACCATTTCATTGCTGGCGGTCAGGGATGACCAGCATTTCTTGTGTCATAGTGGTCTCTTGGGAGTTAATTGGTATGTATAACTGATCTGAGAACATTACCCAAAATTAAACTGAAGATAAATAGTATTGATAACGAATTCAACAATTCACATATGACACTTTTAAGCACATGGCTGTTGTGGGCCTTGATCTGTGATTTGTCATAGACAGATAACAGCCCAGATGACAAGCAGGGGGGTTTGATGAGCCAGGGCTACCTTGTCGAAGAGACGGATGGTTAAATTATTCATTTAAACTACTATTTCAGTGGTACTCTACTAAGGTAAGAATAAGAGGATGTCACCGTTTGGCTGTCAAAAGCGGTAGAGGATGAAAATGTACATGTTGAGATGTGAGAGAGACTGCAGTGCTATGTCCACATAAATTATGTGTACCACACATGGAAGGCAGGAGAGATCAGTGGTCCTGTGCTACCTGCCTCCCAGCGTGCAAAGAGTTAACAGCAGGTGCATAGCTGTAATTTCCAGGGGATGCAGCGCTAGCACTATAATTATAGCAGGTAATCTGGAGAGAGGGGGAGTGTGCAGAATGTGTGTGTGGGGGTAACGTACAGCTTTTTTCCCATTACACAGCGTTTTGTAAGAAGCAAGGGAGAAGTGGGACCAGGCAACCACATTGATGAGGAAGAGCACAATGACCTTGCAGGCGCAGCTGGGGCCCTAATGGCACTGGTAGCAGTGTTAGCAATGTTAGTTGCTGGCTCTGGTAGTATCAACATGCTTCTGAATCAGCCATTTTTCATCACATTGGAAGACATGTTGAAAGTCAAAAGGTGATTTTCTTGTTTGCTTATTTGATGAGGATCCTTTAGGCATTTTACATGATGAAAAGTAAAACTGATCTTCAAAGAGGGAAAAACATTGAGCTGCGAAGCAGAGCAAAATCCTACTAAACTCTGAGAAGCCACAATGCCGTAAGAGTTCATAATGAACAGGCTTGCACCACTGAGCTGCTCAGAGGTCAGACATGCAAAAGAGTCCAAAGGACCTTCAAAAGTAGTGTGCAGTAACCTGCTTTTTCCAGTTTTCTGTGAAACTGTCTAACCCTTCATCTCTTAAATATCAATACTAAAATAGTTACCCAGTTGAGGGTGGTTGCTTTTATTTGAGGTCAGGGTCAACAGCACAGCTGCATGGACAGTAATATTATTTTCTCAGAAGATGTGTGTGTGTGTTGGATGGATGGGGGAGAGATGGGGACACATTGGAGACATCAATTTCAGAATATGAAAATCTGAACATTTTATTACTATAAAATAGCATCATTAGTATTATATTCTTGAGGAGGGGGCGGTGAGCTTTATAAAGAAGAAAAATGATGCAAAACAAACCCATGAAAGATGAGAAACCAAAAAGCCAATAATGAAGAATACTAAAGAAAAAAAAACCAACAACAACAAATATTTGATTTTCTCAGAATGTTTAGAATGGCAAACTTTAAGCTTAGTCTCTCAGGATACATTCATGTTTTTGAATCTGTTGTACTCTCTGGTGCTTGACTGGTTTCATTTTTTTTTCAGGATGATGGCACTATAGGCAAGTGCTACGAGACACAACGGCATCTCTTATATTTACTCGGTAAATGTATTTGCTGTGCTGCAAGATATTTTTCTCAGGCTTTATGAAGAGATACGTTATCGCGTTTTCTAATACACTATTCCTTCTATTTGTCCCTCACTACGCACTGTAGGAACTCATCTTAGATTTTTTTTTTAAGTTCACATGATGAATTTGTCTAACCATCAAAACATTGACATTAAACCGTAATTTACAATGGAAAGCAAACGTTTTGGTCAATCCAGTAATGATAGCAGTCGATGTACCCTGTTTAATACAGATTCTGACGACTATCGATGTGTAAGTACAAAATGAGAAAGCTAACTAGCTAACTAAATTAGCATGTTAGCGTTAGCTGCTTCATTTTGAAATATGGCTAGGTAGCTAGCTTGTCCGGTACATTAGCTGACAAGTTATTGAAACAGTAACTTGAAAGGTACCTAAACAGCTAGCTGTCTACATTGGTTAGATAAGTAACTTAGCTAACTATCAAGCTATGGTTGAGTGAAATGTGTTTGCTACCTATTTTAGCTCAAATCCGAATGGGTTGTTAGCTGGCTAGGTAGCTAAGTGCCTGTTAGCTTGCTAGTTAGATAACCATAACAAAGGCTATAATCATAACTATAGCCTCACTGAAAATAGCTAACGCACTATTTAGGTTTTGTTGTTAAGATAGCGAAATAATCTTGCTAGTATCGATGAAGTGCCAACTAAAGAAATCGGTTTAACCAACTAGACTAGCTGGCTGGTTAAACCAACAAGCCACCTACAGTAAGGTTACCTTCAGAAAGAGTATGCATGCTGTCGATCTCATAAATGTTGCTGAGACTGCTGCATATATCTTAATATACTGTCGCACAACGCTGACACATAGCTAGCTAGCTTGTCCTGACTTACCCCGCTAGCAAGCTAATTGAACCTTTTTTTAATAGCTAGCTATCTAGCATGCGGCACATCTTCCTTTGGTAATGTTAGCTAGCATAGGGAATTTCAGGAGATTTTCTCAGTATTGTTCGTGCCAGAAGAGTGTTGACAAGCTAAACATCTGTGACCCTAACAATAATAACTGCGTCCCACGTGGTTTTGTGGTCTTAAAAGAAATAATTGTTCTAATGTGTCAATTTGACAAATGTGTCACTGGTTATATCTGCGGAAAATGCAGTTTTCATAAATTATGCTGGAGGAAAGCTTTGTACTACCACGCCTACCTTAAGTTACCTCCAAATGCAAGTGTACTTCTGTCGCGGTAATGATCTGACTGACTCAAAACTGCAGCCGAGGGTTTCATGATAACTCTTCAGAATCTAACATAAACAAGCTAAACCATCTTAAATATTTTTACAGTTCTTATTGCTGCGTGACATTTCTTTGTGTCATCTGTGTTATCTTTCCATTGATTAGCCCTGACACAACTTCGCCCATGTCTCGCATCCTCAGCATAGAAAGAATTGTAGAAAGATAACATGATTCCTTATCGCAAGAACTAGGCCGTACCGCACTGACTAGTCGGTAGGGAGTCCTATTTTTGTCTTACATTTTAAGATTAGTTTCAGTAATGACAAAGTTTGCTTTACGTGATTCTTGTGTAACAAAACATTAACTGAACATAAAAAAGCAAACCGGGTTCAGTGTTTGTCTTTAACTTTAACTGTCAGATACGTGTAAGGGTTACATTTAATACAAAAACACTTTTTTTTAAATGAAGTTTGGTGGTCACTGAACTTGCAAATTGTGTTTGTGTGGACAAAGAAACACTTGTGTACATCAGTTAGTCAAAGGTCAGGACAAATGTTGAATCCGGGCCTGAGAGTCCAAAATGCAGAAATGCCTATATTTAGAACCAGTAATATTTGTTCATTTTACAAGCGTGATTAAACTGCATTGCTTAGCAAACACAGAGCACTAATCTACAATGAATAAAATGATAGCTCAGTGGTTACCAGGCTTTCCGAGAATGTGTAGCCATTGTTTCGGGCTGGGGTGGGGTAGGGGGAGATTGGTGACACACCCAGAAAGCCTCGCACCATCAGCCTGTGAGTAATGTGGCTACTGTGTCCGCGTAGCTGTGTGGGGTGAACTGTGGATGAATAGAAACAGGTTGCGTTAGCCTTTCCACTCCTGCCTCCTGTCTTTTCATTGGCTGGCCGCGAACCTCTACTGAGAAATGTGTTCACTGCACATCTCGCTAGACGGCTGCTTTGGGTGTCAGAGCCTGCAATGGAGACGGCATGACACACCCTGTCAGACTCAGTGGCGCGTCGTGATCGTGTGGGACAGACGGATGATCCTTTCTCGGAAGGCTGCCTTTGGAGAAGGCGCGCGCCATTCAACCGTAGTCTCTGCAGCGTACTTTCAAGATGCAGTGCAGTGCATGTTTCCTCTGTTAATCGGAGGAATCCAGTCAATAATTCCGCTGAAGCAATGACAAAAACATTTAACACACATTGCCTATTTGAGAACCAACACTTGGTCAAGACAACCGCCTGACTGTTAAAATGACCTCTAAGTTGTCTTTAAAGGAAGCATTTTTAAGGCCCACTGTCAGTGGTGACTTTACTATTTTTTTCATTGGTTGATTTGAGTGGTGTAGAATCTGCCCATTTAGCCTGCCTATTAGTGACCAGGTCATAATAACCCAACTGTGCTGACAGCGTGCTTGTAGCCAGGGTGATGTCACAACTGTGATTCTCACCTTGGCTGATGTAAGAGCCCTGGGCCTTTGCATCATTCTGCCTGGCTGCTTGTTTATGAACAAAGAAAATACGTTGAAGTCATTTTCAGTCTTGTCGTGTCACCGTGATGTAACAGAGTTAGTTGTGTGCATTCCTGTCAGAGCTGTTAAAGGAATGCGCTAACAGTACAGCGTTGCCATGCAGAAATCCAAGTGTTTTTATAAATGAATCACTGCTGACGAATCAGATTGCTCCAAATTCCCATTTTTTGTGTTTTTAAATGAATGCCTTGTAAGGATTCAGCGTCTTGTATTTGTCATAAGTGTTAATGTAGAGAGAAGGTATAAAAATCTGTGAAACGTTTCCACACACACAGTATTTTGCAGATCTACTATTATTTTTTCCTGAAATTTGATTGTTGATTGAAATTTAAGGGCCAGTCCTTTTCACTAGAAAAGTTTTTACTAAATAATAATATTTTTGTGCTTGTTTCGCAGGTGGTAATTCTCACTGTGAAAAGGGCCACAGCCACTTTCTCTTTAATAGGATGGTAAGACTTTTCTCTTTAACTTATCTTTTCATTTTGTTTATCAATATTTATTAATAATGTTTCTCAAAACACTGCTACAACCCTGTTGTGAAGGGTGGTGTATAAAACTAGATTAAATGTTTTTTTGATTTATGACAGGTATAGTGATATATTCATCAATTATAGGTATCTGTTTAATGAGTGCAGTACACCTTTTGTCAGTCGGTGCTTGTATTGAATACAACTCCGTGTGTGAGACAGAGAGAGAAGTATGAAACTAGGCAACAAGGTGAAATGAGGTCTCCCACCACCTAAATGTTCTATTTTAAGATGTTAATTCTTGAAATTAAAAATATATGAAATTAAATAGGTTGTTCAAACCTGCATGTATCCATATAAAGAAAATTGTATTTATGAGTTATTTATTATTTACACAATTTACATAATTACATTTCGTAATTATAAGCCTTCTCACAGTCGTGAGTTGAGGTCTCAAAGTGTGTTTTACGTGTTGTAAGGTCCGGAATTGCATTATTGAAAAATCCGCTCGTCCAAAAAAAAGCAAAGCTTTCATAAGGGGAAGATTTATGTCGTAGCGCCTCTTATGCAACGATTTAATCTCTTCACATGCTTCGGTGTAAATGAATTGCAACATTCATGCACTTGGTGTGAGGCAGAGCTGATACGAGTCACAGGGTTGGTCAGTTTGTTGCGGGTTGAAAAGTTAACATACAGAGGCCAAGATGACACTGTGCAGCCCGTTAATGCACAGAACACAAGAACACGGTGGGGGGGGTTAGCACACGGACACATACGGACACGAGGTCCGTCACAACAGTTGACGCTGACGCAGAGGGTGTGAGGACCGCGCCCGCACCGAGGTGCACGTTCAGAGAAGCAAATGCGCCCCTCCATTAACTCCTGTTATTTAGGGCGTCCTAAAGAGGTGGACAAGGTTACGCGTGGACCGCTTTCCCGTAATTCCTGCTTGAGCGCGGCGGAATTGTAGGAAAATGTGCGGTAAATGAACTGCCTTAAAGCGTGCACGGATCAATGGGCGCGGTAATGGCCCCGGGTTTCGGGCGCGGGGAATAAGCCATCGAAAGTGGAGGCTATCAAATGACTCGGCGCAGTGGAAAATGCATGGCTTTCCTTTAAAGCGGGGGGGGGGGCGTCTGTATTTTCTCAAGTGTTCATTTCTCTTTCTCCGGAAATGGTTTTGACTTTTTTTTTTTGCCTCCCTCTTGGGTTTTTTTTTTCTAGCCTCTTTATGCTGTTTGTGATCTGGCTTCTGCGGCGGTATCACTCCCTGGCTCAGGTAAGTATGTGTGTGTGTGAGCGTATGTGTGTGTGTGCATCTGTGTGCGTGTGTGTGTGTGTGTGTGTGTGTGTGTGTTTGACATCACCCCCTCCCTCTCTCTCTCTCTCTCTCTCTGAGTCCCGGTGCTGCTCTCTGGGTCATGGCGTTGAAGGTTGGGGGATTTGGGGGGGGTAGACCGGGTGAAAGGGTTGAGCGCCAGAGGGCACTGGGATCAGCGGTCCCCAGCGACAGCCCCACGCTCTCACACCGCAGAGAGTGCTGATGCTAATCTCCAGGCCTCAGGTGTCTGAGCCCGGGGGGCAAGGGGTGGGGGTTGTGCTCGAACCCTTCTGAGCTGTCAGGCTGCCACCTCCTGCGTGTCTCGAGGTCATTGCCAGCACATGTGACCCTGGGGACACTCCTGAGTAATGAGTGGAATGTGATGTCGTAACAGCACTCCCACCCCCCCAACGGAGGCAGGGCATTCACTGAAAGAGGCGAGGCACATACACTGATTCCTGGCTATGCTTGTTAGCACGGCGTCTCATTCCCTAGCTTACCTTTATCCACCGATACGTACATTCCTACAAACTCTGGTAAATTTGGCGTGACAGTGAAGAGCGTAATTTAACCATAATTAAAATGTACAAATTACTCAATTATGCTGCTAATTGACTCCATGTCTGCCTGTAATCACATTTGCAGCCTTGTTTTTTTTTTCTTTGGTTACTTAGTAATTACAGAATACTCTTCTCAAGTGTAAAATTACACAACACCTGCATTTAAACTGCTTCATCTTCTCACCTGGTATATGTTACGTTTTTTACTCTATAGGATTACTTACCTTCGATGCATTCTGAAGCAGCCCTGGGGCAGTGAGTGGGTTAGGAGGTATTATTAGTGGACAGTCATGAAGTTAGCCTGTGAAAATGCTTGTTGTGTCTACTGAGTACTAGATACACAATGCGCTGGGGCAGCAGGGTGGGGCTGTGGTTAAAGAATTGGCCTCCTGTATTTTAACAGTTCACCTGTTCAAATCCAAGATGGCATTGCTCTGGTACCCTAAGCAGTATATTATTACATTAAATCATTGTCATTTAGCAGATGAATTCCTTGCCCAAGGGTACAACAGTAGTGCACCAGTGGGGAATCGAGCCATCATTATTTCGGTTGCGAACCCTGCTCCTTACCACTACGCCACTCTCAGTTGCATCAGTAAATACAATATATACATGGATGAATGGAAAAAATATGAGATGTAAGATATGCGAGATATGAGCTGCCTCGAATTAGCATCTTTATATGACAGTGTCTGGGTGCTTTTCAAAAAAAAAAAAAAGAAAAGAATAAAAATTCAGATGGGGTGCAGGGATAGAGCAGAAGTAGGTCCCTGTGCCAGACGCATAATTAAAACCTGGCTGGGGTGTTTGGTGGTTTAGCAGTGTGGGAGGGGCGAGGCTGTGAGGGAAAGCGCGGGATTCAGGGGATTGGGTCCGGCAGGGCGCGGGTTAAACGTTTTAAAAGCGGCTTTTCATCTCGCGGTCCGCCGCAGATAAATGAAATACTCTGATCATTTTCAGCGTGCGAAAACGGGCGGCTCGCTTTTATCTCCCCCTCCCTCCCTCTCCCTCTCTCCCTCCCTCCCTCCCCCTCCCTCTCTTCCTCTCTGTGGCATGCAAAAATGATTAAAGATATTGTCAGCCTTGGCTGTGTTTTCGCCGGAAATGTGGCTGACTTACAAGAGAACAGAAGCGAGTCGGGGACCCAGGGATTGAGGGAGAGAGAGAGAGAGAGAGAGAGAGAGAGAGAGGGAGAGAGGTGGGGGGGAGAGGGGAGGGAGGGAGGAGGGCTGGCGAGGGAGTTGTAATTGCTGCTCTGCGGAGGGGTGAGAGACTGCTTTGAAATCCCATCCCTGGTGCCGACAGCGCTCGGGCCTTGGCTTGCGCGCGCATTAAACACGTCCCCCCCCGCCACCCCCCGCCCGTGTTTGCCCAGATTGCGGAGGGCCACTTAATCTCGCGCAGCAGCGTCTGGGTGGCAGGGGACTGATAAGCGAGGTGAGCCCGGCGAGAGCGGAGTGGCAGCGGCATGATTCAGCGGCGGGCTCGTACGCCCCCCCCCTCTCCCCCAGAGCCCAGGCTGAGTGAAGAATGGATTCTCTGCTGCAGCGGAGAGTGTGATTCGCCCCTAAGCCCCCTAATCGTCCGCATCCAGCCAGGTGGCCGGGAGCAGGGCGGTAATGCGCAGAGCTGTGCAGAGACAGGTGGCCGGGAGCAGGGCGGTAATGCGCAGAGCTGCGCAGACACAGGTGGCCGGGAGCAGGGCGGTAATGCGCAGAGCTGCGCAGAGACAGGTGGCCGGGAGCAGGGCGGTAATGCGCAGAGCTGCGCAGACACAGGTGGCCGGGAGCAGGGCGGTAATGCGCAGAGCTGCGCAGACACAGGTGGCCGGGAGCAGGGCGGTAATGCGCAGAGCTGCGCAGAGACAGGTGGCCGGGAGCAGGGCGGTAATGCGCAGAGCTGCGCAGAGACAGGTGGCCGGGGGCAGGGCGGTAATACACACGCAGAGACACACACACACACACTCACACAAACGTGTGTGTGCATCGCATGTGCACACATACATGCAATTGCTGTACCACACATACACAGACAGTCTCTGTACCTCATACTCACACACTTACACGTGCAATCTCTATACCTCACACACAAACACATGCATGCAGCCTCTATACCACACAGACACACACTCACACACACACGCACGCATATTTTTTTGTCCACAGAGGCACTTTCACGGTAGGAATTCCACAGATTAGAGTAGCGTTACTCATGTGAAAGCCCTGGGTCATCATTTGGTCTGTGTGAAACCTAATTACACTAATATTACGAGTCATGTGTGCGCCTCATCGTGTGTTCAGGCGGAGCAGCGTGCAGTGTTCAGCGTTCAGTGTTCCGTGTTCAGTTTCCTGGCTCTGCAGCGCCTCCCTCAGACCCTCCTGCCTGAAGCAGATCCCCAAAGCATCTACCCAGTCAGCAAGAGCTCGTGCACAGCTGGATCCGTGGGTGGCTGGCCTTCATTTTCTGCCTAATTAGCTTTTAATTAACCCTTTAGCTCAGGAGCTGTGGGGGAAATCTCCAGGGTGTCCCCTGAAGCAGAAACTCTCATTTCATAGCATCGCCACTGAAGCCCCATTCAGAGACATTACACTGCCTCCTGCTGGTCTGGAATGTATCTGCTGAACTGGCTCCTTTCTCTTGCGGCCACTCTCTCTCTCGCTTGTGCTCTGCCTCTCTCTTTCTCTCTCTCTCTCTCATGCTCTCACTTTCTCTTTCCCTCTGTTTCCCTTGCACTCTTTCTCTCCCTCCTCTCTTTCTCTTTCTGTCTCTCTTGCAATCTCACTTTCTCTTTCTCTCATGCTCCCTTTCTTCTTCTCGCCTGCTCTCTTTCTCTCTCTCTCTCTGCATGCTGTCTCTTCTCAGTACATAAGGCACACAGTGCCATAATTGAGGTCAAATCCACAAATTCAGTTTCGGTTTGTTCTCCACATCAGTTCTGTCCTTCATTATTCCTTCCCTCATTCCTCCCATTCTTATCAATTCCACCTCAGGGCCAGTTCCTTAATTCTCACTTCCAATTATTTAAATTCATTGTTTAATTAGATAACGGTGTTAATTAGCATTAAGTAAATAAGGGGCAAAATAAATTCTTTATGTGACATCACACACAAGTAATGTGTAGATATGTTAACTAAGCAGGGGGGAAAATTTAAGCAATTCGGTGCATCGAACCAAAAATGTGAGTGTTTAATAATTTATGGTTCTATTCTTTGTCTTGATAAAAATTGCAGATCTTGCAATGCCATTGCAATTTCAAATTCTGCAGTTGATCTCATTCGAAATTGAACTGAGCACGTAATTTCAGCTCTCTGTGCAGTTAATGGTGCAGATCAAAATTTAAGTCTTTATGGAAATGCATTTTTTTTTAGAATATCTCAGAGGATCACGTCTAAACTGAGCTGACTTTACACAGGAACACCAGTGTTGCTCATTTCTTTGCCTGCAGTTTAATCCCTGAGTCTGACTAGTTGACTGTGTTTAGAGTGAGTTAAAATGCAGCCTGTGGTAAGCAGGGGGAACCCAAAGAGCAGTGTAGGGAATGGTTCACAGTGTAGACAGAAGCGGCTGTGGTTATTCAGGTCGCTTGCGTTTCTCTCTCCGTAAGACGCTGCATTTACATGGTCATCTTGCAATGCGGGATCAGTTATTTTCCAGATGGAGGAGGGGCCTTTCCTTGTGCTAATGATGTCTTTCCTGTGTACCCGTTCCTTTTTACAGAGTCCTTTCTTCTCTTAATTAAAGCAGATGGGTGATTTTGAGGCCCATACCTGCTGTAATGACCGCACACGCTGACTAGCAAGGCGGAATCGGCATTGTGAATAATGTCGGGGGGGAGGGGGGGGGGGGTTTGTGGCACGCAGTGCTGGGGTTGCTGCAGTCCTGCTCCCTCTAGGCGGCTCCTCCTCCGATGCTGTGTGTCGCTCTGGTCCACGTGCGGCCCTGGCTGTTAGCAGCAGCGGGGAGGGAGGCGTAGGGTCTGGCGTGAGCGGCGCCCCCCCCCTCTGGCCTGCCGAGCGGGCGTCTCGCTCTGGGCCGGCCCGCGCTGGCAGCCCCCTCGGCGGCGCCGGTAACCGCGCCAGCCCCCGCGGTCCGAGACGGCGGGACGGGCGCGCGGCATACGGCCACTGTGTTTGTTTGCGAGGGTTTGCGTGTTTATTGCAGCCCTGCAAGCGCGGCTGCGCTCTGTTTACCGCCACTGTTTGTACACCAGGCTGTGTTTACCGCTGCGCGGGTACGCACACCCTCCCAGCTCGCAGCCTGGATCCAGAGCTGTGTGTGTGTGTGTGTGTGTGTGTGTGTGTGTGTGCGCGTGTGTGACTGTGTGTAAACAAGTGCACTAGTATATGTGTGTGTTTATGTGCATGTCTGTGTGTTCGTGTGCTTGTGTGTGTGTGTGTGTGTGTGTGTGTGTGTGTGTGTGTTTGTGTGTGTGCACGTTTGTGTGTGTGTGTGTGCATGTTTGCATGTTTGTGCGTGTGTGTGCGTGAACGTGTGTCTGTATGTGTGTGTCTACCGCTGTGTGTTTGAGTGTGTGTGGCTCTGTGCGTAAACCAGCACACTGGTTTTTGTGTACGCATGTGGACACATACTTGATATTTTGCTGTTCAACTCTCAACAGAAAATAACTGGAATATTTGTGTCCTCAATGGCTGTAGAAAGGTTCAGCGGAGGGAGTTGTATAGTTCCGCTTAAGAGATGATTTTCAAGGCTTTCATCTGCTTTTACAACAAATACCTTGAGAATGAGGAATGCACACAACGTCAGCAGTATGAATACATTTCTGAGGGACAGCATTGTTCTTGAGAATTGTACTGAGGATGTATTATTACTGTGGACCTGCCTTTATAAATTCAGTCGTGACGGCATTTTAGGCTGCGGCTGCTGGCCTGCCTTCAGAGACTCCTGCAGCGGTAAGGCTGGCCGTCACGTCCTTGCAGAGAGAGAGGCGGGCCGCTGAAGGATTGTGTTCATTAGGGAGGGTGAGCAGTGGGAGGTCACTCTGTAGCAGGCCAGGGAGGTCACCATCCCCCAGGCCTGTGGTGACAGAGGACCCGTGTGACAAATGCACTGCCCTTGAAGAGCCGGGGGGGGGGGGGGGGGGGGGGGGGGGGGGGGGGGGGGGGGGAGGGTGGCCCGTCCGATCGGGCGCCCTGTGCCATCGCCGCAGCGGTGACAGTGCAGCAGAGGGTGATGGGTCTCGGAGGTCCTGTCCCCCAGTGCAACACCCACGTTCACAGAGTAAAGGGTGTCCTCTTCTCTTTCTGAGCCTGTTTTTTTCCCTCGCTTTCATAAACCTCGCCCCCATCCACAGCTCTGCATACATTCGGTTAATGCTGTGGCCAGGAAGCGTTTCTAATTGGGCGGTTAGGAAGGGCCCCGCGTGGGTATCGATCGCTTCATAAAGCTTTGATAATGTGCTGTTTTGATGTGCCTGACCCCTCCCAGTCCGTGCCATTTATCAGCCCGCGATCCGGCCTCGGCGGACGATCCGCCGTGAATCAAACCCCCTAATCAATTCCGGCCGGGCTGTCTCTCTCTCCCTCTCTCTTTCTCTCTCTCTTGCTCGCTCGCCGCGCCGTGCGCCGGAGGTGTTGAGTAATGATTATCTACAGCCTTCCATCTGTGCGCCGTCCAAGGGCTGATTGCTTTGACAGAAGTGGGTAATTCAATTAGCGCTGACCTGCCGGAGGCTGGCTGTGTGACCGTGGCACCGCCAGGCACATTACCGTGGTTTGCCAGCAGTGGGACAGGAGGGAGAGAGGCAGCAAGAGGAGGCAACAGGGAGGGGATGGGAGGAGGATGGGCAGAAAGAGGAAGACGGGCAGGAGACAGGAGGGAGACAGGAGGGAGACAGGAGGGAGACAGGAAGGGGACAATCAGGAGAGGGGGAGGAGACAGATAGTAGACAGACAGTAGACAGGAGAGAGACCAGCAGAAGACAGGAAGGAGACAAGCAGGGGACAGGAAGGGGACAGTCAGGAGAATAAGGGACAGACAGAAGCAAACAAGCAGAAGACAGGCAAGAGGCAAGTAGAGGACAGGAAGGGAACAGGCTGGAGACAGAAAGGAGACAAGCAGGAGACAGGAATGCGGCACGCGGGAAACGGGCGGGAGGCAGGAAGGAGACAGGCTCAGGAGACGGCTGTTAAAGCCTCTGCATCGTCCTCTTCCTCGGCTGATCCCAGATCAGGCGGCACCCCCCCCCCCCCCCGGCCAAGCCGCGGGGCCGTGAAGGGAGCCGGGGGCTTTTATGCGTCGGTAATTGCAGGGAGGCCCGCCAGCTGCCCGCTCTCGCTCGGAGAGAGAGCGCCGAGACGCCGCTCGGCCTCATCGTAATTCAAGAGCCCTCTCTGGCGTCTGGCCCTCCACGGCCTGCCAGCGCGGCGTGCTTTTCACAGGCGTCGGCGATTAAATGCGCTCCCCTCAGCTGCGCGGGGCGAGCAACGCGCTGCCTCCAGATCGGCTCCCGTCCCACACTTCCTCTGTGAAACGCGCGGCCCAAAGTTAAATCTGCTAATAATAATGTGGTTGAATCTGCAGCCCACATACCCAGTGAGAGCACGCAGCCATTCCCTTTACAGCTCTCAAAGGTGGAAACAATAGAAAGATCATTGTTGTGCCCCCTATAAATTATTATGATCGCTTTTCTTTTCCTTTAAAGGGGATGGTAATCTGATATATATATATCGGTGTATGCTCTCGAAGACGTCATACGCATTCTTCCCTCTTTCGATTAAAAATGCCTTATATCAGAAGCGTGGGATTTTTTTTTTTTTCCAACGCATGATAATGTCTTCCTCTAACCTATCACCTGTCAGCCAGACGGACGCCTTGGAAAAAAAAGGACAGGCGGCTTGTTGGGAGCCAACATGAAACCTCACCTCCGCCCGCGCCCGCGTGAGAGCGAGCGATCCTTGGGGGGATTCCGCTCGCCGGCGAACGCGGGACGCCGTTTGCCACGCTGGTGTGGTGCTCAGGGAAGGTGTGATTTTGGTGCTCGGGCGCCGTGGCGCGGCGATGTTGTCCTCGAACTGCGGAAGAAACGCACGTGCTGTCGTGTCCCGTCTGTCCCTGTCCCAGAGACGGACACAGGGCAGTGTCGTTTTTTTTTTTTATTAGACACTTTCTGCCTCTGAAGCTGCTTTCAGCTCCCTGCATGAGAATTGTTGAGAATGAGATTAATTATGACTGTTGTTACTGAAACGTACGCTTGAGTACGCGGTGGATATCCGCTGGCTTGTGGTGAAATCTCTGTGGTCCGTCTTGGCGGAGGCCGTCCCAGGAGCGCGTTAATCTCTGCCTTCTGCAGAGAGGCCGCCGACCCGGGCCCCGCTGCCAGGCTCTGCTCGTTAAAACCCGAGCGTCTGTTACATCAGGTGAAGATGAAAAAAAAAAAAAAAAGAAGCCTCCCAATTCTTTGCACGTCTCCCCGCTCGCTAATGAACGTGAGAGCGTGTGAGTGGAGGAGCTGTGGAGGAGCTGTGGAGGGGCGCGCCGAGCCGCAGAGACCTGTTAGCGAGTGTGCTGCTCTTGTAAAAGAGGGATGCTGCGTTCGTGTCTCCTGCGAGAACCCGCGATTCTGCTGTGAATGTGTCTTTCCTGTGAGAGTGTCTGCGTGGGTGTGTGTGTGTGTGTGTGTCTGTGTGTCTGTGTGGGTGTGTGCGCGCGCATCTTTGCTGTGAGAGATTGTGTGTTTCTTTCCTGCTTTCTTGTTTGTATGTCTGTGTCTTCTGTGGAATGTGTCTCTCTCTGTGTGTATGTGTCTTTTCTGTGTCTGTTGGTATCTTTCCCGTGCGATTGTGTGTGTGTGTATATGTGTGTGTATGTGTATGCGTGTACGCATTTGTGTGTATATTTGTATATGTTTGTATGTGTATATGCGCTACTCTTGTGAAAGAGGGATGCTGCGTTCTTCTCTGCTGCGAGAACCCATGATTCTGCTGTGAATGTGTCTTTCCTGTGAGAGTGTCTGTGTGTGTGTGTGTGTGTGTGTGTGTGTGTGTGTGTGTGTGTGTGTGTGTCTCTCCTGTGAAGGACTGTGTGTGTGACTGTGCGTGTGTATGTATATGTTTGTGTGTGTGTCTCTCTCCTGTGAGGGACTGTGTGTGTGTGTGTGTCTTTCCTGTGAGAGTGTCTGTGTGTGTGTGTGTGTCTCTCCTGTGAAGGACTGTGTGTGTGACTGTGCGTGTGTATGTATATGTTTGTGTGTGTGTCTCTCTCCTGTGAGGGACTGTGTGTGTGTGTGTGTGTGTCTTTCCTGTGAGAGTGTCTGTGTGTGTGTGTGTGTCTCTCCTGTGAAGGACTGTGTGTGTGACTGTGCGTGTGTATGTATATGTTTGTGTGTGTGTCTCTCTCCTGTGAGGGACTGTGTGTGTGTGTGTGTGTGTGTGTGTGTGTGTGTGTGTGTGTGTCTCTCCTGTGAGGGACTGTGTGTGTGTGTATGTCTCTCCTGTGAGGGACTGTGTGTGTGTGTGTGTGTGTGTGAGCGCCTCTCCTGTGAAGGACTGTGTGTGTGAGTGTGTGTGTATGTATATGTTTGTGTGTGTGTCTCTCTCCTGTGAGGGACTGTGTGTGTGTGTATGTCTCTTCTGTGAGGGACTGTGTGTGTGTGTGTGTGTGTGTGTGTGTATGTATATGTTTGTGTGTGTGTCTCTCTCCTGTGAGGGACTGTGTGTGTGTGTGTGTGAGCGCCTCTCCTGTGAGGGACTGTGTGTGTGTGTATGTCTCTCCTGTGAGGGACTGTGTGTGTGTTTGTGCGCGCGCGTGCGTGTGTGTGTCCATCTCGGGGAGATAATGACGGTGGGCAGCGAGGGCTGACCCAGTTAGCGCAGGCTGCAGCTGGGCTCCGCATGCCTGCACAGTCTGCCTGCTGGAGGATTAAAGGGGGCGATGCGGGGAGCTCTGAACCGTAAGATTATAACAGCGAGAGCTTCCCACTGCGGCTCCCGCAGAGCAGGGCAGAGCAGGGAGTCACTGAGAGGCTGCTCACAGCACGCACGCACACACACATACACACACACAGTCCCTCACAGGAGAGACATACACACACACACACACACACAGTCCCTCACAGGACACACACACACACACACACACACACACACACACACACACACACACACACACACACACATACACACACACAGTCCCTCACAGGAGAGACATACACACACACACACACACAGTCCCTCACAGGACACACACACACACACACACACACACACACACACACACACACACACACACACACATACACACACACAGTCCCTCACAGGAGAGACATACACACACACACACACACAGTCCCTCACAGGACACACACACACACACACACAGTCCCTCACAGGAGAGACCCACACACACACACACACACAGTCCCTCACAGGACACACACACACACACACACACACACACACACACAGTCCCTCACAGGAGAGACATACACACACACACACACACACACAGGCCCTCACAGGAGACACACACACACACACACACACAAACACACATCTCCCCCTTTCTCCCAGGGAGACTTGCATCTCAGGATCTCATTCATGTTTAAGTAGGGAGCAGAACTCGCCTACCCAGAATAAGCATCTGATCTGCTGTTCAGCTTATTCCTGGAAACCCTCAGTGACCATGCTGTACATGTGGAATTAAGGCACATCCCTGTTGAATCATCCATTGCTGTTTTCAAGGTTTTAAATGTGGTGATTTAGAGTACGCAGTGGTCTGTCTGCGTGGGTGTTGTGGATTGACCCTACGACCCTATGACCTCTCCCCTGGCTCTTAGCGCTTGGCTTTGCTGGTGGCTTTACCTGACCAAGAGCTTAAATCCCGGTCACACTCTGTGGCGGAGGAGGGGTCGGGGGCGTCTGAAGAACGCCTCCAAATCTATAAGTAAACTACTCTCTGCCGAGCCTCCGTTTACTCCATGCCTATTTAATGCCGTTTCAGCAGGACAGTATCTCGGGAGAGGCCGACTCAACCTGTGGAGGAGAGAGGCGTGCTTTTGGAACTGAAGAGGTTTTACCCCCCCCCCCCCCCCCCCCCCCTTTTAACTGCACCACAGTAACCTGCGCTCTCCACGCCTTTTCAATCTGCATTTCGCCGTGTAAATGAGATCTCGCCCCTCAGACGCAGCGGGGGAGGGACACGGCTCTGAGGCCCTCGGGGGCGTCTGAGGCCTGCTGGGAAATAACAGGCCGAGCGTGCGGCGCCGTCTCCCAGGCCCTGCGCGCATTTGCATTTTTGTCGGATCGAATGCGGATTTTCACGCCCTTTTTGGCGCGTTAGCACGGCGTTTTGCGCGTGTTCGCAACAGTATCGGAGCTGTTCTCGCGCCAGCTTGTGGAATACGGCTTTTACTGGAGATTTGTTTTAAAATGGGGCTTTGTTGTGAGTGTATGCAGGTGTACCGGTAGCTGCTGTGGCTTAGGATGCTAAATATTGCATTGTCTCGGAGGGTGAATACAGAAGCAGTTAAGATGGGAATTGAGCTCGATACTGCTAATGCATATGAATGTGTGCCAACAAGCAGTCGTGGCAGTGTAGCAGTCAAAAAGTATATGTATAGCTCCGGAGCTCTGCAGGTGGCTTTTGGGGGGGGGACCCCCTGTCTGTGTGTGTGGTGGGAGCGCTAAACCCCTGCCTTCCTGTCGGACAGCTCCTCTCTTGCGCCGGTCTGACGGGCTCGCTGCTCCAGGCACTTCGTCTCTGTCTGAGTGACAGCTCATATCGCAGAGAGAGAGAGAGAGAGAGAGAGAGAGAGAGAGAGAGAGAGAGAGAGAGAGAGAGAGAGAGGGAGAGAGGGAGAGAGGGAGAGAGAGAGAGGATGGGGAGGCGAAAGAGACAGAGAGAAGGACAGGGGAGGGAGTCTGGAGCCTGGTGATTGAGTAGGAGCCAGGCTGTAAACGCGTCCACAGGGAGCTTGGGGGTTGGGGGGGGGGGGGGGCAGACTGGGAGGGGCCATCAACAAAAGTGCCCTGATTAAAGTTTAACGACGTGCAGTTTGTTAACGCTGAGTAACGGCGCGGGGAGTACCTGGGGCGCTGCTCTTACACGGCGTGCCGAGTCCCAGCCCACGCCGTCAGGCGGGCCCGTGAGCTCCCGCCGCTGTTTGAAAAGGCCCTCTGAGGATTTAAACCGGTCTTCCCCCCCCCCCTCGGTTTCCTCTACAATCTGCTAAATGAAAGCGGTGTGAGGAAGCCGGTGCTGCAGCTATCTCCCTGAGTGGCACTGCAGTGCGCACCCCTTGTGCTGCTGCGGCCCCTCCTGCTCGCTTTGATGGGGCAGAAAGGGATGACGACTGAGGCCGCACGACCAGAGCCCAGCTCTCTGATAATAGCAGCTTCCCGGAACACACAGGCCGGCAGAGGCCGACGCGAGCGCTGGCCAGTCCGCCTTTGTTCAGGGCTGCAGTAAGTGCTGGATCGCTAGGCATATTAACAACATGCGGTAAACGATCATCATCAGAAAAGAGCCTACAGTTTAGTGTTCTGTATTTCGTAGCTGTACACATATAAAGGTGCCACCTACACAGCGAGATAAACAGCGTAGCATTTCGAGTGGAAGCTTGAAAGCAGTGTGGGTCTAATAAATTGGCCAGGATGGATCATACAGATTTTAAGTCTTTAAATCTTCATCAGTTGTTCCTGAACTGTGGGACTACTCTTGTTGCCTCTGTCTGTGCTATAGCCTTGATGTCAGTCTTGTGATGTAGTGAAGTGTAATCTTATTGCATTGCATGCATTTTTGCATAACCACTTTTGACTTTTACCCTGTTTTTTCTGGTATAGCATCGTCTTCGCTTTTTATGGTTTTAGCACAATGACAGTACTACAACACCTTAGTCTTTTTCACTTTTTGCACACTCTTAACAATGTGTCCTCCCAGAAAATATTCTCGAGTCTCTTGATCTTAAGCAAATCCTCCTGTATTATTTGAGCAAGTGAATATTTGGATTATGATGTCATGTATTTGGATTTTCAAAAAGCCTTTGACAAATTACCGTGTCAGGCGCTTATTACTGAACTAAAATCTTAAACTAAAAACCAAAATTAAATTTAAAACCAAAGTATTTTTTTAATTAAGTGGGTAGTCTCCCAGTGGGTTCATGATTGGATCCATCAGAGAATACAAGGAGCAGTAGAGGGAGAAAATAGTGTTACACAGGAAGTGTCCCCCTAGGGTTTCCTGTGTGATCTGTGTTGGGACCTCTGGGACCCTTTCTTATTTTCTTATTTCTTGTTAGTTCTTCTTTTCCTTCCACATACTGCTACATAATATTGTAAACCTGATCAGCCTGAGCAGGATGATATATTTGTGAGCTATATCCCCAGTAATGCTTCATAAGGACTGTATTTCTCTAATCTGGGGCCATCTGCATTTGATATATTTGTGGAATCAGAAGGAAAACAACTGTAATTCACTTTGGCCCCGTTCAGGCTGTGTGCTTTTGGCTCGACAGCCACAGCAACCGAGTGCATTTGGCGCTGCCGGGTCTCGTGCATTTGCTCACACACACACACACACACACACACACAACACACAGCAAATATGTGACTGAGAGGGAAGGCGTGAGCCGCGTGCATGGGGAACAGAAACCGCCCTCTTGCGAGGCGCCCGACGCGCTAACACACAAGCCGTGGCCTGGGGGCACACTCCCACTATAGCGTGTAAACAGGACTGACACTTGCAGTCGTTTCCTGCCTCGAGCGGGACTGACAGCTGCCATTTCCACCAGCCAGTGTGCGAGAGAGGAGAAAAGGGGAGCCAAGAGCTGTATTTAGGGGCCGTCGGACGGAGCCCTGTAGGTAGCTGCGATCCTTTCAGAAGACACTCTCAGGGGAGCAGAGGGGGTGCAGACAGAAGCTAAGAATGCACACGCAGGGTTAATTTAAAAGGCCCGAATGGACAGGGTGAACGGGAAATAAAGGCACGCAGGAGAGCGGAGCGAGGCAGCCGATTGGTTGGCCTCCTCCCACAGCCTCTTTTGTCCTGTGGCTGATTGTGGTGAGAGTTGCTAAGTGACAGCCACAACTGAGATGTGGGGAGAGAGGAGGTGTAGCGAAAGGGAGGGAGGGAGAGAGGGGGAGAGGTGGGGAGGGAAAGAGCAAGAGAGAGCGAGAGAGAGCGAGAGCGAGAGGGAGTGGGTGTGAGAGAGGGAGAGGGAGGGAGAAGGGAAGAGAGGGAGTGGAATTGAGACAGAAGGAGAGAGGGGAGCGAGTGAGAGAGGGAGAGAGGGAAAGAGAGAAAGACAGAGAGAGAAAGAGAGAGGAGCTGAATATTTAACTGTCAGGGTGACAGAAGACTGTTGATCGCAAGCAGAATGAATTAGAAACTTAAGTAAAAATAATGCCTGCTTTCTGCATAAAAGACACCATGTAAATATGAGCAGTGTAAAGCTGCCTTCCTAGCTGTTTGTGTAGACTTGTGTTGTGTTGTCATGGCATAGTTGTCATCAGCGTTTGCTCAATACACACATCGTGGAAATTTTGAGGAGGATATTGCTCAGTAGAAAATTTCAGATTCAAAGCCTGCTTGTGTTCATTTCCCCAGGGGCGCAGGCGCATGCAAGTTTTTGTCGCAACCAATTCCACTGAATTAATTTGGTCTTTTGGGCAATCAGCTATATTAATTTAAATCTGTATGTTTTCCCTCAACGCTGCAGCAAAATTTTTACAAAGGGCACAAGTGTGGCCTTCAGTTGGGGTGTGTCATCTGCCGAAAAAAAAAAACACGCAAGGAAATGTGAAGCAACCTTAAATGGTTGGTGTTTGTGAGTGATCAGAGGAAAGAAGGCTGGATCCAGCGTACAGGTGTTGATATTTGCGCCCCATATATCAGAAAGCCCCCATCCCATCCGTTGCCCCTGAGAGCAGCGTGTTTCTGTGTGCAGCTGTAATCACTCCTGCGATTACCTCCTTAGTCCTTCAAGCTCACGCTGTTCTTCTGTCTGTAGCCTCCTCCAGGGGCGCAAACATTACGCCCCGCTGTTTTGTTATTTCTGGGCCCCAGGAGGGTCGGTCTCGTCGGAGCGGATCTCCCCCGGCAAGCGGGAGGAGGAGGCCGCGGACACGCCCCGAGCAGGATCCCGGCGGCTGCCGTCCCGCTCCCGCTCCCGACTCCGCGGGGAGGCTTTAGCGGCTTTAGCGGCAGCCCGGGGCTGATGCTCAGACAGTGTGAAGCATTTGTTCTCCGCAGGAACAGAGGAGAGATGCCCTGCCAGACGCAGGAGTGTGGGGGGAGCTGGGGGGGGCTGGGGGGGGGGGGGGGTGCAGGGGGTGGGGGGCGAGGCAGGGAAAACCCAATAAAATTGATTTAAGGAAAACAAACACAACAAAGAGAAGCCGGCTACCCATAAATAAATAAATAAGAGCCGAAGGACTCCCGGCCCCATTGTCTGTAATAAGATTTGCTGCCTCCGAGCTGTGGCAGAGGATCGATCCCCGGTGATCTTCAGATGCACGGATAAGTGGCCCGTCTGCTCTCCTGCCTTCCGCGGGGGCCCGCACCGCCAGGAGGAGCGCGAGGTGGAGGAGGAGGAGGAGGAGGGAGGGGTTGGATCCGTACCCCCCCCCCCAAACCTGGGGTGGGGAGGAAAAGATGTGATCTCCTGCGGAGAAGCGCACGTCAGCGTCCTCCCCCTCTCCCGAACGATCGCTGAGCTTTTCGTTCCGAGAAGTCTTGGAGGGAGGGAGAGGAAGCGAGAGACAGAGAGAGAGAGAAAGAGAGAGAGAAGGAGCGGGAGAGCGAGCGAGATTAGCGAGATTAGCAAGAGACATCGCTAATCAGCGTGGATCGGATCTTTCTCCTTTTTTCTCTCACTTTATACTGCACGTGAAAAATCATTAAATTCTTATTTATTGTATATTGACAGCGCAGACCTGTAAGCAGCCCGGGTGGGTTAGCGAGAGCGAGCGGGGAGAGACGGAGCGAACAGAACCGCCTTGCCTGTCCCCACATTTACCTTCACATAGCCCCGGCACGGCTATCAGGTGTCACGCAGTGCGCAGTTAATATTTAACAGTGCGGCTTTATAGGAGCTAAGGCCATACGGTAGCAGGCGCGTGATGAGCCATCCCCCTCGCAGGGTCGCGGGGGGCTCTCTGGCGGCCCGCTCCGCAGCTCACAGGAAGCAATCTGAGATTCCAAGGGCTGGGCTGCATGCGAATGTGTCTGTTTTTTGTTGGTTGTTATTGCAGGCTTGTTTGTTGGCACGCCTGTTAAGGCGCTGTGGGCTCCGGGGGCCGGATGTGCCGTTGGGTCGTAACGCAGCGTGGACCGAGGGGGGAGAGTGTGTTTTGCCCGCCCCGCTGTCGGTGGCTTCACCTTCCAAATGTCACTTTGGTGTTTTCTCCTGACTTTATGTCCTGTTCCCCTCCCCCATCCCCCCCCCCCCCCCCCCTCGCCCCTTGGCTCCCGGCATCAGTATTCACCCCTGGCCACGCCCCCGCCTGCCACTGCTTTGGGCCGGGCTCCAAGCCCGCGGCCCCCGCGGGACTCGGCGTCGGTGAGGTGCAGTACGCGATCCGCATTCTCCGGCCCCACCCGCCACACCGGCGTGCGGGGAGAACTGCGATCGGCCAGCCGTGGCGGAACACCGATCCCGCCTGAGAGACGCTCTCTGCCAGAGGCTCCAGCGGTAGCAGAGGGCAGGGTTTTCCTTTTTTTACAGAACAGTACTGACCTACATGTAGTCTTTACAGGGTTGTACATCTCCCCCCTCTCTTTTTCTCTCTCTCACATGCTCTCGTTGTCAATTTCTGACTGCTATCCCCTCTCACAGCCCCCTTTCATCTGTCTTTTTCAGTATAATTCAGATGTGTTATTGGCATGACTGCCTTTTTTTTTTTTCTCTCTCTGTCCTCCACTCAGTCAAATCCAAATCCAAAGCCAAATTTACATTGCAACTGAAGTTTCGTTGCGCTACATGTGACAGTCAAAGAGCAGTAATTCTGAAGGCCAGTGCGGGGAGAAACCACGCTGCAGTGTGTACACAACACCTGGCAGAGCAAGGCCTCTTCTAAAGACAAACACACCCTTTAGATTAGGAGCCGCGGTATTCCCGGTGTGTGATGGGCACACGCTGGGTTGCCACTAACGCCCACGCTGTTCCTCACAAAAGAGGATTGGTAGATTATCGCTGGCCTGGATTTCCCCCTCTCTCTCCCTCTCCCGTTTTGGCGTTCTCCGTTGCCGTGGATCGCCGTGTGAACACGGCGTGTCCTCTCCTGAGCAGCCACGACCCAGGGAGGACTTCATACTTTGTCATAATCTTTTTTATGTGCACTTTTACTGCCGACAGATCTATCGCTGCGTATTATCTTCTCTGTAGGGGCCCCTGTGTTTGCGTTACGCTTGTGCAGCCTTTTGCGTGCGTGTTTGTATGCGAGTGCGATTCCCGGTTGTGGATGCTATGTTGATGGAAGGTTGATTTTTATTTCTAGAATTTCTTTTTCTGTGGTGAATGGTGCTGTCCTGCAGCTGCTTGGTGCTCATGGCAGGTAGGGCTCTGAACCCAGCAGCAGAGGAGGTCACTCGTCTTTGTGGGCATTCTGAGATTAGGTTTCCTGTTTTAGATGTTGATTAAATAAAAAAAAAACGCTCTCTTCCCTGTAGGCATTATTTGTTGTTGTGCTTTCCTGTGTCAGTTTTTGCTGAACTCTCTCCCCTCTCCCTCTGTTTCCTGTTCTCCCTCTCTCCTCTCTGCCTCCTCCTCGCTACATCTGTGGCCCTCTGAACAGTAATTAAATCACATTTTCACCATTTCAGGTGCGGGTCATATTTACATTTGAGCAATAACAGTGTCTGCCATTTTGTGTGCCTACTGTGCATGCCTGTCTGCTTTATCTTTCTTTTTCCTTTCTTTCTTTCTTTTCTTTCTTGTTTGTTTGTTTGTTTTTGACCCCCCTCTTGTCTTTAAGGCCCGTAGCCCTCTCTCAGACTGCCTGTGCCTCCTTAACTCTCCCCATCTTCTCACCTCTCTCTCTCTCTCTCTCTCTCTCCCCATGTCCCCTCCTTTCCCTCTCTCTCCCCCTGGTCCTCCTCCTTTCTTCCCTTTCTCTCCCTCCTCTCTCCGTCTCTGTGTGCAGAAGATGATCCTGAGCCTGACCGTGGCGGCCTTCTTTGACAGCATCGCGTACGTCATGGTGAGTCACTCCATGTAAATCCTGCTGACATCCCCCCACCCCCCCCCAACCCCCTGCCTGGCCTGGGCCCTGACCGCAGCAGCAGGAAGCCCCAGGGACAGACTGCTTTCTTCACATCCGCTGCCCAGTGCAGCAGAGCCGCCTGGGACCGTTAATACCGCCACTCCCACTCAGTTAATCTAGGGCTCGTCCCTCTCTCCACTGTCCAAACAGCACATAATTAGAAGGAAAGGACACAGTCTGTAGCTCATCAGCCATTCATTAAATACTCCTCCTCTCACCCTCTGTCTGTCTGTCTGTCTGTCTGGGATGCAGGGGGAGGACCATCCGGAGGGAGGGCTCTGTAACTTCCAGGCCTGGTGGCTCACATACTTCGGTGAGTTTGCGCAGCGTTAGAGAGTTCTCTTTAACCACAACCACATGCCTAAACCCCCACCCCCACCCCCCCCGCAAAACCGCCGCCACCACCCCCGTCATTGTCACACCAGCAGCTGCAGAAGCCGAGCCCGCCGGCCGAGCCACGGGGACGTGATTCACTTAAGATAACTGAATCAGCACGGATCACGTGCTGGACAAACCGGATTTACCCAACAGGCACGGCCGCCCCCCTCTGTCTGACACCAGATTTGGAGGCAGGGCTCAGCTGACAGAAAGTCACGGAGCCGCGGGGAATATTTCTGCGTTAGACACAGAGCTTTATCCCGTGTTTACCGCCAGGCCGAGCGCACCGCTCATGCTTTATGTCTGAGTCAGAGGGGTCCGGACATGGGAGACTTGTGGCCTCGGGCTGGCAGCACCCTGATCTGTGATCTCCCTCGGGTGATTTTTAAACCAAACACGCTGCGCGCATGCCGTGCCAGGGCCGGCAGAGAAACGCCCCTGAAAAGGTCAACGAACGGAGAGCCCAAGGTCGGCTCGGAGTACGGGTTTACTTTAGCGCACGAGCGTGGGAGAGGGAGAGCCCTCCCAGACGGCCCTGTGGTGTTTATGAACCCCGGCATAAACAGGCCTTGTGTAAACGCTGCACTGGCCTTCCTCCGGGAACGTGATATGCATGTGTGTGCGTGTACATGCGTGTCTGTGTGTGCGCATATGTGCGCGTGATCGTTAGGGTGTGTGTGTGTTTGTGTGTGTGTGTGTGTGTGTGTTGGTGTGTGTTAGAGAGTGTGTGTGTTTGAGTGTGTGTGTGTGTGTGTGTGTGTTGGTGTGTGTTAGAGAGTGTGTGTGTTTGAGTGTGTGTGTGTGTGTGTGTGTGTGTGTGTGTTTGAGTGTGTGTGTGTGTGTGTGTGTGTGTTGGTGTGTGTTAGAGAGTGTGTGTGTTTGAGTGTGTGTGTGTGTGTGTGTGTGTTTGTTTGTGTGTGTTTGTGTGTGTGTGTGTGTGTGTGTGTTGGTGTGTGTTAGAGAGTGTGTGTGTGTGTGTGTGTGTGTGTGTGTTTGAGTGTGTGTGTGTGTGTGTGTGTTGGTGTGTGTTAGAGAGTGTGTGTGTTTGAGTGTGTGTGTGTGTGTGTGTGTGTGTGTTTGAGTGTGTGTGTGTGTGTGTGTGTGTGTTGGTGTGTGTTAGAGAGTGTGTGTGTTTGAGTGTGTGTGTGTGTGTGTGTGTGTGTGTGTTAGAGAGTGTGTGTGTTTGAGTGTGTGTGTTTGAGTGTGTGTGTGTGTGTGTGTGTGTGTGTGTTAGTGTGTGTTTGAGTGTGTGTGTGTGTGTGTGTGTTGGTGTGTGTTAGAGAGTGTGTGTGTGTGAGTGTGTGCTTTTGTTTGTGTGTGCGTGTGTGTTGGTGTGTGTTAGAGAGTGTGTGTGTTTGAGTGTGTGCTTTTGTTTGTGTGTGCGTGTGTGTTCATTTGTTTGGTGGAGCTTTGCTTTCACTCTGATCAGCACAGGCGTACTTTAAGTGGGAGGTGGTGTTCGTGTGTGGGGAGGTGGGAGGTTCGTCCAGTTAAACACAAACATGTGGTGATCTGCACGAGGCTGTAAAAGTTAAGATAAATGCAGTGTGTTTTAGGAAAACTGAGTGAGAGTGGGAGAGAGTGATTTGGGGAACTGATACAGTAATTAAATCACATTTTCACCATTTCAGGTGCGGGTCATATTTACATTTGAGCAATAACAGTGTCTGCCATTTTGTGTGCCTACTGTGCATGCCTGTCTGCTTTATCTTTCTTTTTCCTTTCTTTCTTTCTTTTCTTTCTTGTTTGTTTGTTTGTTTTTGACCCCCCTCTTGTCTTTAAGGCCCGTAGCCCTCTCTCAGACTGCCTGTCTGTCTGACGGTTTTGTTTCGGTTTCTGGTTCCCGCGGGCGCGCCTCCTTTGTTGCCGCTGTGGCGCGCTGTTCGCGTTCATCGATCGTCCTCCGTGGCGCTGGAAATTACCGGCAGAGAGCCACGCTGAGGTGGAGACGCTAACGTGGGCCAACCGAGGGGCCCGCTCTCATCGCCGAGTCTCTGTGGTTCTTTTCACGCTTCCTCTCGTTCCATTGATTCAAGGGGCTGTTTGAGGCTGGTTTTTCTGTTCTGAAAGCAGGGGGACGGTGGGGAGTTAAAAACGCAGAGGCGTGTACACAAGCATGTCGTCTGGGGGTAGCTCTCAGATTTGGCTCCCGCGGGACCGCGAGCGTAGCGTCAGAAGCGCCGGGAGAGACGAAACTTTCGGACCGCTGTCCCCGGTTAGCGTCAGGCAGTTTTTTTCCCTTCTGAAATTCTGATTCAAGCGCGCGGCGCTGAATCCTCAGATGAGCCGCCTACCTTTCATCAGGACACTTGAAAGGCGCTGGGCTGTATTTCCAGCAGCTCCACGAGGCGTGCCTGGCAGAATATCGAGCGGCAGCGTGTGACCCCGCGCTCAGCCAGGGGCCTGCTCCCCTTCCAGTGCACCACGCCATCACCGCCGTAACGCCATGGGGTTGCTAGCTCGCCTGCACACGGGGGCCAGGGGGGAGGGCTGGGGATTGGGCTGAGGGTGAACGTGGCTCCTCCCTCTGGGTTCCCCTTCGCGTTGACTCCTCTCACCTGACTGCTCCCGTGGGACAGACGCGGGAGGGATCAGAGCCACCCAAGTCGTACCTTTCCTGCCGGACGGATTCTCTTAGATTCTCTTCGGCATTTCTTCTGTTTAGAGCCTCTCAACAAACTACTTGACATCAAGGGCGTAGATTTGCATATGGACGGCAGGGACTCGTTCACGTTATCTTTGGAGTGAAGTCACATTAGATAATTCCGATGTGCCCTCGGCTGTTGTGTCCCTATGTTGAGACCAAACCTACGCCCTTGCTTGACATGAGAATATTTGCATGTTCACCATTGACCCTGCAGGTTTTGTTTGCCGCCTGCCCCAGTGCTTGTCTCCTGTATCTGAATGCCAGAGGAGCCTGCGTGTGATATGTGTTCCCACGAGCTGCCGTTAAGGGTGCACAGGCTGCTTACTTCCAAAGGTTATGGGTATGTTGTGCAGAAGTCGTGGAGAGGAGATTATTGTGCCTTCTCACAAACGCTCAGGGATTTCTGAGAGTGATGGCCAGCTCCTTCGTACCTTAGCAGTGAGTTAAAGATGGAAGGCGCCACCTCTCATTGCTGTAATGTAGTCTGTGAGGTTCCTTAATGACACAGTCATCTCTCTAATTAAACAGCAGAAATCCCATCGAAACTATGGCCTCTGCCCTGAAGAGAATAAAGCTTACATAAACATTTCAGTCACCGTGAGGTGATTCAGAATCATAAGGTTTTAACAGTCTTCCTGGTTTAATGTGAAGAGCGCACGCCATCAGAGAAGGGGTTTCATTTTGTTCTCTTTCAGGGGAGAACGGGATAAAGACAAGCAGACATTACACAGTTCCCTCCCTTATGCAGATCAATACTCTGACCCAGGAACGACTGCAAATAGTTATGGCCGAGATTGTTTTAGATCAGGATATCAATAACCGATTCTCTCTGCAGAGTCCGGGTTGAAGTTTTGTTTGTCGCAGCTGAAACGAATCGTCGGCCAGCGCTGGTCCAGAGGATTGACAGCACTGCTGGGTTGGTGCTTTCAGAGCTTTCCCTGTAGAGGGGCGAGCACAGTTTGCCTCCACCACACCTAAGCACGAACGCATTCAGCTGCGCAGGACCGCGCGGCGAACGTCAGACGGAGCTGCCGGGTGATTGACAGCCGTGAACGGGGCTCACTACGCAGCTGCGTACCGTGCAGAAAAGGACACACTCTGCTAGCGCGCACGACTCGCCGGCTCCGCCGTTGTGTCTCTGCCGGTTGTGAAAATCCCCGACCTGGTCCGGCCTCCCTCTGCCCTGACGCGAAATGAATCCAGCAGCCACAGATCGTATCAGGCCAGACCCGGAGGCTTTAGAGGGCACAGAAAAAAAAAAACCACGGGAGAGCTGTCGTTTGCAGCGAAAGGGCGTCTCGCTTAAGGCCATGGACGCAGCCCCCCCCCCCCCCCACCCCCTCAGCCGTTTATATAACAGCGATATTTAGCTGCTGAAATGAGGGCGGCCGCCGTCACTGTTTACTTGCAGCTGTGTTTGGACCCACGCGGCTCCAGCTGGGATTACGTGTCAGTGTTATTAAAAAGGAAGCCGCTGGCCCGCGCAGAGCTGTCTCCCGTCGCGGGGAGGCTAATGAAGTTAGCGAGCGGCTCCGGGCTCCGGGCTGCGGGCTCCGGGCTCCGGGCTGCGGGCTGCGAGGCGGGTTGTGTCAGCAGCGTGTGTGGCCGTGGGTGGCGGGGAGGAGGGAACTCGCTCCCTCATTCCGGCAGGAGCGGGGCTTAAAGGATGCCAGCGATAGCTATCAGACTCCCAGCTTATCTGCGCAGAGGTGCCCGGCTGCACGTCGCTCCCCCGAACCGCGGTGCGGCCGCACCGTTTAACCCTTCGGCTGCCAGACTCGGAGGAAAGCCTAACACGAAAGGGCTTTTTTTTTCCTGAGGAGTTGGTCGAGTACTACGCCTGTCTTTCTAATGCCAATTTCACACCATTTAGAAGACCCAGCCAAGTATTCTACAATGAGGAAAGACATGGAAACCTAGATAAATCAGACCAAACACGAATCCTCAGAATCAATCAGCTTCAGTTAGTTAAGCTGGATAATGACTTTGGAAATGATTATTAAGAGTAATATGTGCAATATTATTGCGATTGGAATAATCTAGGACTTGAATCGTAGAGTTTTCCCACATATGAGGTTTCGCTGTTTGCAAGTTTCAGCACGCATGTTCGTATGCTGCCACGTATTGCGTCAGTGTGTGTTAACACGTTTTTACGTGCCGGCTTCAGACCGGTTCCGCTGGTCGCCGGGGGAGGGGCAGGAAATGGAAAATTACTTATTCTGATTTTACAGGAGGGCAGATACAGCTCAGGCGCCTGTCAGGAATTGCTCATCAACGCGCTGAAATTTCTCCCACCTGGAAGTGGCACGCCGGCTGTCAGGGAGCGTTTGGTAAACGGCGTCAATTTGACACGCTCCGGCTAGCCGCGATCCTCCCGGGCCGCCGCTGAATAATGCATCACGCCGGGCTCGGCACGGTGCGCGCCGGGGCTGTCTGCGCACGGCCCCCTCCGTGTTGTTGGGGGGGGGGCGCCTGGGGGCGCTAATGGTCCCGGCGGCCGAGGCACGTAGCACAGGCGGGTGTCAGGTCTGCCCCGTGTTGCGGGCCGGGGTGGGGACAGCCCCACTGCATTTCCATTTCGTGGCGGGAGTCCGGCAGTCCCAGCCCGGCTGTGCGAGGGGCAAGAGGAGCGCATTCAGGCTGACCCGCGCGCGTCTCTGTCAGTGTGGGGCGATAGGGCGGCCCTCTCTGCGGCCCGTGAGGGCGGGGGCGCGCGGGAGTCAGCGTGAGGCTGAGGTTGGGTGCTTAGTGTGAGGGAGCGGAGCTCACGCTCAGACTGACAAGCCGGGAGGACCGGGGCTCGCAGAGCGTGGCTGCACTGACAGCACGGCGCTGCAGTGATGGATGGCTGGGCCTCCTCCTCGCTCCCTCGCTCTCTCTCTCCCTCTCGCTCTCTCTCTCTCTCCCTCTCCCTCACTCTCTCTCTCCCTCTCGCTCTCTCTCTCCCCCTCTCCCTCTCCCTCTCCCTCTCCCTCACTCTCTCTCTCCCTCTCCCTCATTCTCTCTCCCTCTCCTTCTCTCTCCCTCACTCTCTCTCCCTCTCCCTACTCCCTCACTCTCTCTCCCTCTTCCTCTCTCTCTCTCTCTCCCTTTCCTTCTCTCTCTCTCACACACTCACTCGACAGCAGAGAGAGGAAAGAGAGAGAAGTAGATGGAGAGAGATGGAGAGGAGAGAGAAATAGTGGAAAGGAAGGAGCGGAAAGAGAGAGAAACAGAGCGAGGGAAAGAGAGAAATGGACTAAAAGGGAAGACAGAGGAGAGAGGGAGGGAAATTGAAGGAGGGAGAGAGGAGACAGAGAAATGGAAGGAGGGGGAGAGAGGAGAGAGAGAGGCAGTCCCTGCATCTGGACTTTGTCCTTGAGAGTAGATGGATTTCATTTCCTGCCACCCCCCCACCCCCCCACGGTGGCACGCAGCGCTCCGACAGCGCGCCCGTTCGGCCGCGCACCGCATCGCCAGCCCCCGGCCCAGATCGAGAGAGCGATAAAGAGATCTCAGCCCTCTCATCTCCCGCGTCTCCCCTGCTCCCTCCCTCTCTCCCTCCCTCCCTCCTGTCAGGCAGTAAAAGACAGCCTCTTCCCCTGTGAGTGATGTCACCGTATTTTTTACCAACATCCGCGGAGTTTCTCATATATAAATCTGCTCCACCAACCCCCCCCCCGCCCTGAGCCCAGGACGCACTCCGCGCATTGTTATCAATCAGGCACGCTTCTGGTTTCGCACCCGTCAATGCCGCAAATGGGCGTGTCTCAAACTGCCACGCAGCGCAGCCAGTATAAACGTTTCAGCCCTTTATCGGAAACGCAGGGGAAAAGGCACAGGTCTCCACGAGTGCCAGCCGCTAATAAATGACACACCCTGTACAAGGGAAAAACTCCCGTTTGGGCAGGTTTCGGAAGGGCTCGGCGGGCACCTGCCCCTGACAGACTGCTTTTACAGCTCCCACAAATTCTGCGCGTTATTGATGAGCTTCTGTCCTCCTTTGCTTTAAATCTTCAGCTCCTCGCCTTGCGTCGTAAAGCTGAGGTTTACCAGTAAAGACTAATGCTAAAAAAAAAAAAACAAAAACAATCATTTTTGAGTGATGCCTGGCTTTAACGCCTGTGACAGTCAGGGTGCATGTTACCGACTGGTAAAGTGACTGAATGTTCTTTCATAGCCACATGATAGAGCAGGCACTGCACGCAGAAAAATTACTGTAATAAACTCCCCATATAATTATTTAAAGTAGCTTTCCACAAGAGTAACTGATCATAGCAATTATTTTCATATTGCCATGTTATACATTACTGATGATTTTGACCTAAAGAAACAGGAAGAAATAACACCGTTTGAATCTATATTCTTGATGTGTTAATTACATTCTTATATTGCACAAATTAACCTTGATTATGGTAATATTGTAATATTATATGTATTCCATTGCTAGAAACTGTAAAATGATTGAAACATGTTTTCCAACCTGAAAGTACAAGTTTGGATACATGGGTGATGCGTGTATATGTGTGATATGTACATATTATATAATGAGACATTAATTATATATCATGTACTTCATGCCAGTAAATTTGAACTTGAGGAAGAGAGAGAGTGAGAGAGAGAGAGAGAGAGAGAGAGAGAGAAACAAAGAGAAAGCACTGATGTAACTGACATCTGAAAATAGCTGGAGCTCAATCAGGCTCGATCAATGGCTCTGTTCTGTCCGTGGAAGCTGAGTAGCCTTCAGACAGAGGCTCTTTTCACCCTGATTGAAACACTACATCCTGACCACCCTCCAACACCGCCCCCACCCCAAGTGTCCCTTAAGTCAAGCTCAGAGAGAGAAAGGAGGAAGGCATTGTCAGATCTCTGCTAGGTTTGGAAGAGAGGAGGGGAGTCAGTGTAGAGTCTCTGCTGGGTTTTACAGAGAGGAGAGTTAGTGTAGACTCCCTGCTGGGTTTTACAGACAGGAGAGTCAGTGGTGAGTTTCTGCTGAGTTTTAAAGAGAAAGAAGGGGAGTCAGTGTTGAGTCTTTGCTATGTTTGAGAGCAGAGCAGAGTCACTATGATCTTTTGTTGAGTTGAGAAAAAGCAGATAAGTGATTGTGAATGTGTTGGGTTTGGAGAGTGTAGATGAATGATTCTGAAATATTTGGGTTTGGAGAGTGCAGATGAGTGATTCTGTTTCTGTCGTGTTGGTTAACTCAGATTGTAGAATCAGAATCAGAGTTTTTGGTGTGGAGAGACCACAGGGACAGTCACTGTGTGAGTCTTGGTTTAGTTGGGAGAGAGGAGACGGGTCAGTCTAAGTGTTTTGGGCTGGAACAGACAGGATAGGGTCAGTGTCTCTGGTGGGTTGTCAGAGAAGTGGGAGTTTTGTTCTTTGCCAGAAGGAGTCGATGACCCTGTGAGAGAGTTTTGGGTGGGGGGTGTAAATTAACGTGAGTCTTGGGAGTGTTGACATGTCTGAAGCGCGGGAGGAGCACTGGTGTGTAATCACCTCCTTGGCCCAAAGCCTCTCTCCGGCTTCATTAAGCTATTAAGGAGCGTGCTGGAACAAAGCACTGTTTTTAAAAGGCTCTGTGGAGGTGACAGGTGGTTGTGCCGCACTCCAAAGGCGGCCGTTTTCCAAGGCAGATGTTCTCCCCTGCTTTCCTTTCAACGGCGACACCCGTGCAGATCCGACAACAGCGCCGACGACGCCGTCGGGACGCTCTGTGCCGTCCGCGCTGCGCGCTAACAGAGCTCTTAATCGAGGAGAGCAAACTCATTATTTCTGTTTGATGTCCGCTCCACTGGGGGGGGGGTGTTGGTCCATTAGACTGGCCCCAGGTCAGTGCTCTGGGACACTAAGTGCACTCGTGCTTTCAGAGCTTGCCTTTGTCGCAGGGGAACCGAGTTCAGTTGGGCCACGCGGTTGTCATGTGCTAGGATTGCATTATGAAGCATCTGGTTTCCCCTCCCTCAGTGCCTCTTCTTTCCCTCGTACAAAATGCCTGTGATTTTTATTCTCCGAGCTTTTTTTCCCTCATTGCTTATTCTGTTTCTTAGGCTGCCTGTATCTGCCGATTTAATATAATGTCTGAGGATGGGTTTGGTCGGGAGTCTGGCCTCCCCTGCCAAATGCGGCGGCTTGCGGTGCGCGCCAGACCGCCTCTCTTTCCCGGCCAGCGTACGGTTACAGGAACAAGGTGATAATGCGCCTCCGGTTCCGCAGCGTCCCGGGACAGGGTCAGGCTCTTCCTGTTTCCCCGAGCGGAGCGCTGAAGTGCTGCAGTCTCATAAGGAGAGGGGAGAGCAGCGGAGGAGATGGCCGCCTCCTCTGACCTCTGTGTATTGAGTGATTGCACGAGTGTTATCCTTGAAACCAATCAGCCATTACTGCATAATGCAGCCAGTGGGGCCGGAGCTTTCAGAGTCTGACACAGAGCGAGCAAACGGTGCCGCTATCAGATTACCTCCTTATATGAACACACGCACGCGCGCGCGCACACACACACACACACACACACACACACACACACCACTACCAGATTACTCAGTATACAGACACACACATCAGGTTACCACCCACACATATTCACATACAAACACACGCACACTCTCACATGTACCCTCACTCATAAATACAATCTCACACACACCACTATCACATTACTCCACACACTCACACTGACTCACATATGCGCACTTTCTCTCTCTCTCTTTCTCTGTCTCTCTCTCTCTCTTACACACATACACACACAGACTCACACGCGCACAATCACACACCTCCCTGCCCTATGAAACATAAAACCTCTACCAGGAATCAAAGTCAATCCTATCTGATACCAATGAATCCAATACTAATGAGCTGGTGTGGAGGATGCTTAGTGCTGTGGTCTTCACAGATCTCCCTTCCCTGGCCTTTCCTATAAGAATA